>NC_072380.2:32603863-32906893 GCF_028885625.2 Pongo pygmaeus | reverse complement strand
TAGGTGCAAGTTAGTTTCTTTTGGGGATAACTTAATTATACTAAAGCCCTCAAATGGACTTTTGGTACCCTCCCTCTCCTTTTAGAATGAGGTGCCTTCATTCTGTCCCACCCATACACATACCTTCCATACAAGCCTGTCACTCCAGCCCTTTATCCACTCAGGGCCTGTGGTCATTGAACAGAAATCTTTACACGAATAGGCAAACAGCTTTCTATTTCTGTGTTTAGGAGACATCCTCAAAATCGATTATTCAGAGGAAATAATCTCCCCCTGCCCCTCCTTTTTTTTATCCCCAAGACTAGGCTGTGGAGCTCAGATTCTGCAAAGCCCTGGCCAACTAAGCTGTCTCTGCATGAAAGAGAGAGAAAGGCATGGAGAAAGAAGGTTTACTTGGTTTTGCAGTAGGCCACCACACACATGATGCCGACCACGAGGAGGGCGATGCAGATGCCGGTTATGGTCAGCACTCTCTTCTGGTACAGCTCCTCTGCCTCTGGAAAGGGATGAGAGCAGATATCATCACAGGTCCCTTCCACTTGCCAGGACTGACAACAACCAAACAGTGGGCATGCTGCATGACACTGTCCATGTTCACAAGAAAATAAATACACGACAATTCTTTACGTTTACACACATAGCTAAGGTACAACATGCTCTGCACTATGCTTTGAACATAAATATAAAAAAGCCAGCTGGGGCCATTGACAATACAAATATTACACTCAGAAATTACTTCTAATTATAAGCTGCAGATATATGTATATAGTTGATAGTAAATTGGAAATCATAAACATTAATTATAATAACTATTTGGTTAAAACTCTGTAGTTTTATTTTTTTTGTAGTCTCTTGGAAAATAAAATATAAAAAGCTCTTGCAAAGACAACAGGAATCAACACCAATTAAAGGAGCTGGGATTGGCATCACTGAGCGCCCCCCACTTCCTCCTTCCTCCCCTCTTTATCCCCTAGCCCCTGGCCTTTTTGTATTTCCCAGCTATTTTATATCATCACTTTATATCCAGTGGTCTTTACAAAGAGTCATTTCTAACTTAAATATATTAAATTCAAAGACATTTGCAAACATGAACTTGGCTTGTAGTTAACTAGTAAATTGAGTCAGGCTCTCTGTGATTTAACAGTAAAATGTAAACACAAGAAGCAATACAATATGAGGTAGCAGGGCACTGTATCAAAGAAAATCCTATGTGATGGGTAGGACAGTTATGGGCCCAAATGGTGACTTGTCCTTTGGAAGACAATTCTAATTACTCCACCAATTGTACTTAGGAACAAGTTTTATTTGTCCAAAGAGGTCACCAGTACAAATGATATGTGATTTGGAATAGAGTGCACATTCATACGTTGGCCAACTTGGCAAATGAGCTAATGTAGATTATACTAAGGAAATGTGACACTTAGAACTTTGAACTAAAGATACTACTGCACCCAAAATGCGATCAGTCTCTAATTCATAGAAGTTTTTCTATTTGAGAGTTAGTTTCTTTGGGGGATAAGTTGATTATACTAAGGTAGGTCAGGTTCTTAACAAGATTTGCTGATTTAATAGGGACCCTGATCCCTTAGGACCTGAGCTTCCAGTGAGTCTAATTACATTTATTGGAAGATCTTCACAAGTTCACTCAGAAAGAGAACTCAACTGGTATGAAATAAGCAGTGTAAGCTGTTCACTTGCCATTATGATCAATAAATTGGTCAAGAACTGGGGAATACTGTACAAGCAGAGCTGACTATTCTGGACATCAACAAGGGACACTCAAAGCATATTTCCATATTACATCTGTAGTGGCACAACTACACCTTTACACCTTTTTCTCTTTTGAGAGAGGGCAGCTTGCAGGAAGTTTTCTTGAAATGAAAAAGTGAATTTTAATTTCTAGGATACAGTGGACCTTATCATGAAACAAAACATTTCCTACAAGCCGAGCCCATGATAATCAAATTCCAGTAAACAGGTCAAGAACATTGTCAAATCAAATTAATATAGCACTGATTATTAACAGGAGGAGAAGGAAAAGAGAAGTCAGTGGGTAAAGGACTAGAATGCTGCATAGATTATACAAAAACAAATCAAAAGGGTTGGAGGTGGAAAGGAAAAACAAACCAAGAGGACAGACAGACTGACAGAATGACAGAGAGACCGAGGAAGGGAAAACAAGGTTAAAAGTTAAGGAGCCATCTGAAGTCCCTGGCACAGCATGCCTGATACTAAGGGAGAAAAAATAAATAAAGAAAAGAAAACCAGAGGGAGGAAATGCTTGGGTGGGAAGAAAAGGTGGATGCAAAGTTGGAAGGGTCATTCCATACAGCATAACTCCTAATCTAAGCTAGCAGTCATGTGGAAGCCACAATTAGAAAGCGAAGCGGCTGGGGCATTGCGGTGAAACAATGCACCAGGAGATATTGAGTTGGTATCACGGATTTTATGTGCAGCAAAACTCAGATAAGGACATGGAATGTGAGTGCTTATATGTTAATTGCGTATGTCTGCTGCCTCCCCTCCCCCATAGCCACAGGACAGGGAATTAATTTCTATGGGGTGTTATCTGGTTGAAGCTGCTGCTATAGCCTCTCTTCCTGATCTTGGTATCCTGATCAGGTTTGAGGATAGATGTCTAAGAAGCAGAGCTGTCACTCCACTGGTCCTTCTCTCCCTGGGACCCAGGACGCAGAGCACAGCTCCCTGGGCTGTGATGAGTTGGTGAAGAAATAGGAGTGTAGGTATTATTGCCAAGAGATGAAGGCCCTGTATGACTGTCCTCTTTTCCTTCCTCTATTGTTTTCTTCTTTGAAGATGGGCAAGCCTGTGGTTATTCTTGTCTACTGACATCTTAACATCCTATCTTTAGAAAGAAGCTGGGAAACTGCTTCTGCAAACTTCAAAAATGGGGACATGGACAAGGGCTAAATGGGAAAAAGGCAACATGCATACTCTCAGGGATTCTTGGGACAAGTTGTCTTTTGGTTGTTGTTAATTACAGAAGAATAGATTGAGCTGCGTTTGGAAACATATGGTGCATGATGATGGGTGCATTCTTTCTATGCTGTGTAGGCAGACACACATTTTCCAGTAAAATGATCATTTCATGGAAATAAAGAGGTAGCTCAGTAAAGGCCAAAGGGTAATGTAACAGCACTAGAATGAGCTGATTCAAGCGAAGGCCCATAGAATACAGACGTGGGATTAAAATCTTATATTCACATCAGCATTGACCAGAGGCACTACAACCCTTATCCACATTGCTATTTGAATTTTTCACGGTTTGGCTCAATCAGGTGATCCCACACTATGAATGTGATCAAGGAAAAATACTTGGTGAAAAATAAACAATGGATTCTTTAACCTCTTTTTTTCCCCATATTAATTTTTTTCTTATGTGTCAGGTCATCTGGGGAAGAGCAAATTAGAGACAGACAGGGCTAAAAACAAGAGTCCGTCATTCCGATCGGTGGGTCTGTCTCTCAATGAGCACAAATGCCCCAGAGTCTTCATGGTTTGGCTGGACTAACATGTTTCCAGATCAAGCACATTTTTCAGTCTGATCTGGCCCGGCCAAGAAACAGAGCCCTTACCTTTCTGAGTTGTACTTGACCTTTAAGGTCTGATTTTCCTGAAGGATGCGATGTTCTGGTTTAGTACACCGGCAAGCCTGGAACTATGAGCCTCTGGAAACTGTACCTTTGAGAAGCATGCGGATAGCAGCACCCTGTGTCTTTCCTAACCCATAGAAGATCTTACTGAGGGGGAAGTTATATATCTCAACTATCTTTCACTTTACTGTTGGGGACAGAAACAATACATTCTATAGTCAAACCCTCCACCTATAAAAATGAGAAATATGCTGTTAAGGATAGAACGGTATGGAGTAATGGTATAATTTTTTCCCTCCCTGCAGGATAGGCCAATAATCTGTTTCATAAGTGGGACAATTTTTTTTTCCCCGAGGGAAGAAACTCCAATAGATAACTCCCCTCAGTACACAATGTGCTCCCTAGTAATAGAGGTGCTCCCCCTTGTGTTTCTCCCTCTTGGGAGATGTTCTGCAAGGCACAAAGGCCCATTCACATGCACCTGGGGGCTTCTCATCAAATTGATAATTTACCCGTTTTTTTGTTTTTTTTTTTGAGGAAGCAATGGGCAACCCATTGAGCAATCCTTGTAGCTGCTAGAGCTTGCGACTGCTTCATTTCCTGCAAAGTCTGGAAACTACATTATGTGCAGCCTGTGATGTTATCATCCAAAAGAAGGCAGCGGCTGTAGGATGCCCCTGCTGCATGACGTCTCTGAAGCCAGCTGGATGGGGACCGGATATTCTGTGAATCAGAACATTGTGTCACTGACCCAACCATGGTCCGGGACTGCAGGCGGCATTGAAAAAGACTGACTGGCCTGGCCCTGTGGAGTCTCTGGGAAGGTAGCACAGCTCCTTACTCCCCAGAGACTGGTCTTCAATCCCAACTATGTAGGATGAAGGCCTTCCAAAAAAGTGGGTCCAAATTTTGTATACTCATATATTTTTCTTTTACTTTGACAGTGTGAAATTTTCTATTTGATTACTTGTCTGGATAATCTTCATGACTCAAATTTAATTCCATTACCACTGGAATCTCCACCTAAAATAGCACAAGGCTGCTTTCTTTCTGTTTTCTATTTCCTTCTTATAAGATAATGAAGTTGACTAGGGTGGTGCTTGAGTATCTCCAGAAAATCTGAGTAATTCAAGTCTGTGCACTTAATATTGTGTTGTAATGTAAGGGCTTTCTATATACATTATTTATATTAAATAGATGATTTTTACATTGTATGCCAAAAATCCTACCAGGCTAAGATGCTGTGTGTTTTTTAAGCAGATGGATTTAAAAAGTCTTTTGTTCTCAGGACTCTGAGTGGATAGCCCCTGTATCCTTTATGTGCTACTACTACTTACCCCAGCTTTTATATAACAGCAGAGCTAGATCCAATCAGTGGGTTAAGCAGCATGGGATATATGTGAATTTGCAGCAGGTGGGGTACTTTTAAACTCTAAGTGAAGGATGCTTGGGAATCTAAAACCTGCTGCACTCAGTAACATTTCAGTAAACTAATCATAGATTGAAGGCAGAGAAATCATTGTTATAGCTGTATGATCCCTTCTAAAGAAAAAGGAAATTAGTTAGGAACTGAAAGGTAAGAATAGGAAGGGAAAAAGATTTCAGCTCATAGGCTCTAAATTCTGCAGGCTAAAAGGAATGATGATTGGTCCATACCCATAAATTCAATCCCAAGATGCTCTGCCAATGCAGAAAGTTGACAAAAAAAAGAAAGAAAGGGAAAAAGTTTCAGAAAAGAGCAATACACTGCACTCCAAAACACATTACACATGACTATTATGGCTCTCTGTGCGTGCACATTGAACCAGACAAATGGTGTGTGGTTAAGAAGCAGTGCTCAGGTACGCCTCTGTGAGTCCACATAGGGAACGTCTCTTTTTATGAGGTGTGCAAAACACCAGCACACTGTGTCTTTATTAACCCTTAAAAGACCTTACTGAGGGAGAAGTTCTGTCGCTGAACTATCCCCTACATTATTTCCTTGTGTGGGAATGGAAAGATTATCTTTATAATCAGAAAAGGCATTTGATACTATTTCATTCCTTTTTTTAAAAGGCAGAAGCAAAGTTCCAAGGAGGTGAATTTTATTTAATTAAATTAATTAAGTAATTATTTTTTACCCAAAGACACCCATTGGCAGAGGCAGGAGCAGAAGCCAAGAGGATGGTAATTTGGTCTGAAAATGTTATCAGGTTGGACTTGGATTTTTGATTGTTTGTGGGTAGTTGGCCTCGAATACTTCTTGCTCATTGGTTATGTAATTATTTTCTTAGCTGTATCTCTTTTACTTCTTCTAATCTTCCACTTTCCTCATCACTTGTCTGTTTCATTCACAGAAAGCAACAAATGCTTCTGCCCCAAAACCCCAAACAGGGACTTGGGACACTGGAGACTCCTTCTAGTTTTTCTCATAGAAGTTCTGTATGGCATAGGACAATTCTATGCCTCACTTTTTTCAAACTGTAAGGAAAAAATAAGTGGGAAGGATCCAATTCCTAGAGTTTTTCATCTTATTACTCCTTTAAATCACAGTCAGCCAGCAAAATCACTTCTCCAGAATGCTGGACTCCCGTGCACACAGCCACTCAGAGGACCTGCAGGGCTGCCCAGGGAAGTGGACTCAAAGGTATGAGCCAAGAGCCAGCAATCCTGGCAGCTGGGACTCCAGAGACTCCAGGATTGCAAGAACAGCAGAACCTGCAGAGGCTCCATTGAGGAAGTGGGGGAAAACAAGGACAAAAAAAAAAAAAAAAAAAAAAAATCTCCAGGGATGACACTTTTCATTCTCAAAACCAAAACTTATAATCAAATTTCATGATGCGGAAGGCTCTAGGACTTCCTTTATCTCTCTGTGTGTGTGTGTGTGTGTGTGTGTGTCATCAAGAAGCAGGTTGGAAGGAGAGACAGTATTATCAACAGAGATCTATATTTTCTTTCTTTGATCACTGCCTCGAGAGATACTAGGGCTATTTTTCAATGATATGGCAAGGTATCTCTTAAGTGTGAAAAAAATGCCGTGGAGGGGTGCTTCTCTTACAAAAACTTGCATTTGGGCATGGAAAAAGTACCTCATATAGAAAGGGAAAAAGCAGGAGATGAATGTGCTGGAATCATCTTGGTTTCGGGTCCTGCCTCTGCCGTGGACCTTTTTAGTGACTTTGGACATGTTAATTTTTCATTAACAAAATATTTCTTATGCAAACACATGCCTCACTGGGCATGCCTGGGGAGTAAAGGAGACATGAAATATGTTGGCAAACAGCAGAAGAGGTTAACAGCTTGGGAAGCAGACACATCAAGAGATGTACCCTGGGCCACTTGCTGTATTCTCGTTAACTAGCCAGAAAAACTCTGTAAGCTCTGGGGATACTTGAAAACTTAAAAACTTGCTGCCCTTTAAGGAAATAAAGCTTCCCAGATTTTTTAAAGTATATATATATATATATATATATACACGCACACACACACATATATCAAAAAGTACATTGCATAACAAGGATAATGGGAAGCACTATATATAATAATTTCCTCTGCCTTGGGTCCAGTGTACACAAGCAAATAAGCTATATTTTTCATAAATTAAAAGCTAGGGGATTTAGTTATGATTAACTTTGTTGCACAATATTCACAGCAAAATAATTTATTCAAATCCAGATAAATTTCTCTTGCTTCCGTGCAACATTCAATTGGTCAAAAATTGGTCATTTTTTTTTTCCCATTTGCTTTCTTCATACAAACTTTGGAACATCAACGTGAAAACATTCATTTTCCAAGAAAGTCAATAATAAATTGCCTTACTCATTTCCATGAAGGTGGGACCCAGATTTTCTTTCTAGAATCCCCTCCCTTCTCTTGCCTTTTTCTCCTACCAGTCAGTAATACTTTAAGGGTTAAAATCAAGCGACGTCTACAGAAACTCCTTCCAGAGAGTCAGGATTCCATGCCTACATGAACACTGCTCGTGATCTATATTAGTTGCATAGAAAGCTTGGTTAAGTCTTCAATAAAATTAGTAGCATGCCCATGCATACATATTACTGCATTTACAGTTTTATAGGTAAGTCTGTCAGCCTAACTATAATTTCATTTCACGGGAAGTCATTCATATCAGGCAGCTCCAATTTCAAATAATTCAATGGGAAATTGGTACTTAAAACTGGAATCTCTTCTGGCCATAAGCCCTAACAAGAAAACAAGCAGAGGGAACATGCATCAGTCATACTAGACCCAGAGCAAATAATGCTCTAATTTATTTTTACTATTGGTAGCTACATTTCTTTCATTGTGAGTCAAAAAAAAAAAAAAAAGCAGAATACAGGAACACTTTTCATTTTATGAAAAGGTTATTACTTTCTATCTGTTCTACTTAATCTAATGTTGGCCTGGGCTCATTAAGAATCACATGCTTCCTATTGAACTTCTGCCTAGCCAATACATTTTTCAAATTAAATTAATAATTCAAAAACACAAAGTTTACTGTAAACAATCTAGTTTCCTTTTCTACATGTGATTTCCTGCTGTGCTCTGAGCAATATAAAAAATTAATTTAAATCTAAAAGTCTTCAGAAACTATTAAATATTGACTCACGAATCCTTTGTCTTAGGATTTTATAATTGCTTGAGGAAAACTGATTAACCTGTAGGTTAATTTAAATTTTCAATTGCATTAAAGGAAAGAACAATAGAACAACTTTCTTTTACAAAAATTATATATCCATGCAATCATGGTTCCTGTTAAAATTTGAAGACATTTAGGATTTTTCTCTTTAACATCTTGGGCCTGTTTATGCTAATCATCTCAAAGACTTAAAATCTTAAAGTCTTGACTTTCTGTACCGCTGAGATTTCGAAAGGAGTTCTGTCAATGCCAATTCTAAACAGGACCAATTTAGTGTCTGTCTTTAAATTTCAGACTTACCTTTATAAAATGGAGATACTTTTTTTTTTCACACATGCCAATCCGTAGTGTCACTGGGCCCTTTGAAATGTTAACAGGAGACTTTCTCCTTAGTTCCAAATTCCATGTGCACATAAAGCACACTCACAAACACACACACAGTAAAATCTCACTAACACTTGGCTGGAATTTATGGCAATTTTGTCACAGGTGAAGTGTTCCTCTATTCTACTTTTAGCAAGATACATGTTTGATGAACAAGAATAATTTCAACAGGTTGCATTTAGAAATCCATGCAAATGATGGATGCACTAGTAACCTGTGATTCAAAACTACTTTTAAGGATATCTGCTAAATTTACTCAGTGTGAGAATGTTCCTAAAAGTTCTAAAATTACAATCTTTTTTTTTTTTTTCTTTTATTATTATTATTATTATTATTATTATACTTTAGGTTTTATGGTACATGTGCGCAATGTGCAGGTAAGTTACATATGTATACATGTGCCATGCTGGTGCGCTGCACCCAATCTTTTAAAATATTCTAAATTTGAGCTATTCTATAATTAGGTCCTATTATATGTTAGTTTATATATGACATACCTGCTCTGTACTGTCCCTAACTATTGAAAGTGTGGGTGCTTTTTCTTTTTTCCTCCCTAAAATCTGTACATTGATTATGGAGTGCCTGTATACACACGCATATGTGTGGACACACACACGAACACACACACACATACCCCCCACACCACATATTGATGAACACAATTTTTTTCAACTAGGAATTCTGTGTCAAGTTAGGTCAAATTTGAAGCAGACTAACCTTGACAATATTTTCCTAGAAAGTACTATAAATATAATGTTTTATTTCGAGGCAAATGGCTGCCTTATAAAATATACATTTGTCCCTCTCTTTCATATTTTAAGTCAGTTTTTATAAATCAGTAAATGGCCCATTGGACATTCTGACCAGAATCACTGTATCAAGTCCGAATAATGTAAGTTTTATGTTAATAAACTTAAAAAATTATCCATTCTTTAGAATGTTATTTTTCAACTGAAAATGCAGTTTGGTAAGTTTTGAATGTTTCTCTTTGAAGCTGGGGACTATCTTTTCCCAGTTTGTGTTCAAAATTTATGTTTTCCAGACTTTAAGACTACAAACAATTAAATTTTAAAACGGTCACTATGGTGACATTCTCTATCTTTATTCTGGCTTTCATTGTTACTTGAACATAAAGTTCTTAGAGCAGCACAAATTTATTTTTCTGACTTCTATGTAGGGGTTTGCAGAGATAAAAACTGAAAATTTAAGACATAGAGGTTAGAACATTAACTCTCGGTAAGACAACACTGGAAAGCAATTTCTGATTGGAAGCTCCTGCTTTTCCAGACATGAGGCATCTCTGCTGCACAGCCATTACATATATTGTTCATAAATGTGCAATCAGTCTTTGTTAAATCAGGTTAAATATGAATGCTGCTTTCCTGGATGTTGTCCAAAAGTGGCATTGAAAGTATTTCAATTTCTTAAATAAATTCTTTATTTAAGGAATTTATTTACGGAATCACACTCTGAACTTCACAAATACATAGTGGTTATTTTAAAATGATATCTTCTGAAAAAGCAAACGGTCTAAAAGAGAAGTTGAAAATATTTTCTCTGGTTACTACTGTCAGATCTAACTACATAATTATGCTGGAAAATAGCTTCATTTTTAATGCTTTTGTTTATATAGTGCCTGAACATTGCCTTCAAAGCAAAGTAAAACTCTAACACCAAAAATGTAAGTGTAACTTAAGTGATCAGAATTGTCATTAAAATCTAAAGTATGATTTTACTGTATTTATCTAGCCACATGGATTTGCTGAGTCTATGTTATTTAAATACAAATACACATTTCTAAGAGAAATGCTTTAAGGTATTAAATAACATTCTATTTTTCCCTTTTATTTTTATTTTCTATCCCAGCTTTAAAAAATTAAAAATTAAATCAAGCTATTTGCTTTAGCTGTGGATAGAAAAATTCTCCCTACTAAATGCATATTATTTAAATGTTCGTGAATAAAGTGAAGGCTGTTTGGAAATTTTGCAATGCCAGTTTACTAATTTTTCACAACGAAAATAGCCTAGGAAGCTGTCTTTGACACGTAGCCTATGTAAATAAATAAATACTACCTCCCTAAACAAATGATTGCACATTATGGGTCTAATCTTAACATTATACATTATAGAATTTATTCTGGAAACTTCTATGACTGTTAACAGGAATTACAGAAACTTATTCTCTGCATGCATCAGAACAAGGGTAAATTTGATTCTTTTAGGACCCCTAAATAACCAACTTACATCACTGTTTCTTATGTTAGGTGAATTTAAACTGCAGTAAGCTATGTGACATATTTTTCAGGGTGAGCAATTGACAATCTAAATCAGTGGTTGACAAATCCAGCCCACTGTCTGCTTTTGTAAATAAAGATTTAATGGAACACACCCATGCACATCAGTTTTATGCATTGTTTACAGCTGTTTTCATGCTGCAATAGTAGGTTTGAGTTGTTGTGACAGTGATGGTGTCACCAGAAATCCTAAAATATTTGCTCTCCGAACCTTTACAGAAAAAAATTGCCATTCTTTCGTCTACACAGATAACTACATGATATGCATTTTAAATGCAATGTTTTGAAAGCTCCACGATCAGAAGTTATAAACCCGGTTCACAATAGGACAAATACATGGTTTGGTTTATATAATTATGTACAATGTGAATTGGGTCTTTTAGGAATGATGTTCAAAACTTCAGGAAGCCACGAACATCTATCCAAATTTCCCAGTTTTGCCTTAAGTTATATATATATATGTATGTATATACACACACACATATATATATACAAACACATATTTATCCTATAGTTGAGTTGTTATATCTCAAAATAAATATTTAAACAAATAACAGTAACTATTTTATTCTAAATTACTTTTGAAACTAACATAAAGAAATGCTAACATAAATAAATAATTGTTTAAACTAGTGCCTGAATTACTTGTTCCCTAAGCAACATAAACAGAAGCCAGGATATCTCATTTGCTGTGAAATGTTTGTTTTTAATTTTCCTACTTGATGCTTTTTTTAAAAAATGCCTCAATGCAAACTGTTTGGTTAATGAAGAAAAACATCTGAACTCCTTTTATTATGTTTATTTGTGACAAATAACACATTCTGAATCAAAATTAACTTACCATCATTTCAAGTGCATATCGGTTACAGCTTAGCAACACCCTTTTCAGGATGTGGTCATTGTATAAAGAAGATGGACTGTTCAGTAGAATGATTTTTATTTTATCAATAAAAGTGAGACTTTGAAATGCCTTTATTATCATTTCACTGCTTGATATTGACTATCAATTTGTATCACATCATTCAATATCAATTCCAGAAACATCCGGAGCCTCACACACCTATTAGTATCTCAGAGCCAACTAGTCGCGAACAGAGGAAGTAATACAATTGCTTTTGTTAATGTTCTCATGCGACAGGCAGAGGCAGTCAATATTAGACCTGGTAAGACACATCTAGCTCTAGGTGGAATCTGAGGGGAGATGCAGCAACAAGAAAGCAGCACCAACTGAGCATGCTCCTATTCAGGCAGAGACAGAAAGGGAGTGGACGTACTGTAGAAGCTGGCCATTACGTAGTTTTGGCAGCGATCACCAGTAAACTCATTTGGGCACCTGAGAGAAGAAACAAAAAAACAATGGTAGAAAAACAGAGAAAAAGAGAAGAGGTGAATATATGCTAGAAAGAAGCTCCTTCAGTGTCATTTGACTGAAACTTGGTGAATTCACCCTCAGGAACTGAATCTTTGCCCTGATCATGGCTTTCAGGCTCTGGCACTTCCCCCAAATGGTTAAAAATGTAGACAGAATGCAGTTCTTAAGTTGGTATGGTGGAAAGATGCCAGCACTTTAAGTGGTTGCCTTCTTTCAAAGGGAACCCCTTAAAATGAAATCTGACATTTTATTCATCTCAGTTTTCCATATGATGGCTTTGGTCACACACGTTGGAAGAACATGTTTCTCGGTTGGCTTGCCTGCAATATTTTGTCAGCATCACGGGCCACTGTGACTGGCCATTCTTGTAAATTGATGACTTAGGGACCCACTTTGAGAGACAGTTAAATAAGGTAACACTGAATGGGTTTATGCCTTGAGAGGTTAAGCCATAATTAGAACAAAATGAATCAGTTAAGACTGAGCTGTAAAAGCACCAAGTGGTAGTGATTGTTGCTGTAGTTGGGAGAGAAAGCAAATTTCAGATTATTTTAACATACTTTCTTGGTTTTGGACTTTCATGGGCACATTCTCAGTACATCTTGCTCCAGTGAATCCAGGTTGGCACCTAGAGGGCAAAAATGTGGTAAGCAAAAAAAAATGCTAAAGACACTGAGCTTTCAGACTGGCAATTTTCCTCCTATGGAATATGGAGATTCCTAAAAATGATCTGCTACCAAGCAACATAAAGAAAAGAAAAGACACAACATGTAGAAAACCATGTCCCACGAAAACTGTGGGTTACAGATTTTTGTTGTTGTTTGCTTCAGTCTTCAAATGATTGGTTAACTGAAATTTAGCTAGAGTGAAGTTGAAATGTGGAATAAGAGGCAGGATGGCCCGGAGAGCTGTCAATTTCCCTTTGGCATGACCCTATTTGCCACTGATCATTGATTCTCACTATGTTGAAACACTGGTTTTGATAAGCGCTAACATGATTCCATCCCTGTCTCTTATCAATAAATGATCTTGAGCTTTTTCTTTTATATACTTATTTCAATTGTGTATTTATTTCATGGGTGTTTTATGTTACAAGTTAAGTCATTAAACAATAGAAGTCAAGTACTTTCACACTATAATGATTATTGACAAGAAAAACTACATTCCCTGTTTTTTAAAAAGACATTACAAATAAACTCTTGTTTTTAATGTTCAAAGATACTAGCAACAGATTTTTATCAAGAAAAATTTCACTTAATTGCATTATCCCAAATCAAAGACAAATACATTTTAAAATTTAGATCAGTTATTCTTACACAGAATTAATACATGTCACTTTGCATTTAAGGTAAAACTATTTTAAAACTGTATAAAATTGTTCACGTTATTCACTCACATATATTTAACTATCAAAATTCTAGAATCTTGATACAATATTGTTCTTAAGGTCATGCAATGGGGCTGTGCTTAAATATGGAAGCTCTTTATAATTACCACTTTTGTTGTTGTTGTTGTTGCTGTTACTCTAATAACTAAAGCATTTTAAGTAGGATTGATTTTACCAGTATATCCTCTAATAAAAAGGGCCACTGAAAGGTTCTAGGAAGCAATATACTTACAGATAGAAAGACCATCATTTTGAACCCTCAACATCCATCATCATAATTATTATTAATAGTTCAACTATACAGCAACCATCAAGCAAAGTGCCTATCTAAGTTAGCTCTGGTAGCTCATACCTAGTGATTTTTACACCACCCTTTTCACTACAGAGTAAATAAAAATGCATACTATATTTTTGGCATCAAAGAGATATGAGCAAAACTGTTCCTTGTTACCAATATAGGGGTAATTTCATTTCCCTTCAAACCAATTCACCAAGTGACTTGGTATATGTAATTCTCCTACTTTATGAAAATGGCCTGTGAGATAAAATACTAGCAGTTTCAGATTTTTTGCCTTGTGAGTATGTGTTTAAGCTTAAACAACAAACATCTTATATTGACACAGCTCTTTCAAACTCTTGGAAACACCTTCATATAAGTAAACAGATTATTTTTGTTTAGAATATTTTTGCTGCAGGGAATAGAGGAAGAGCTACCTTGAGAAATATGTCAATAAGAAGTATAAGCTTGGCCGGGCGTGATGGCTTATGCCTGTAATCCTAGCACTTTGGGAGGCTGAGGTGGGAAGATCACAACAAGTCAGGAGTTTGAGACCAGACTGGACAACATGGCGAAACCCTGTCTCTACTAAAAATACAAAAAATAGCCAGGTGTGGTGGCGGGCGCCTGTAATCCCAGCTACTCAGGAGGCTGAGGCAGGAGAATCACTTGAACCCGAGAGGCAGAGGTTGCAGTAAGCTGAGAACGTGCCATTGCACTCCAGCCTGGGAGACAAGAGCAAGACTCTGTCTCAAAAAAAAAAAAAAAAAAAAAAAAGAGGTTGGGTAATTTCTCAAAAAGATGCCATTTCTCATGCTTCAATAAGAACGTCTTCACATTCTTATTGAATACATAAGAAAAAACACAGGGGAACTTTTTTCATGTAACTTATTTGACAAAATTATTTCTGAAGTAAATACAGTTTTTATTTGTTTCTCAACCAGGACTATAAGTTCATATAGACAAACCCTATAATTAAAGCAGGTGTTTCCAGAATTAATGATGTATTCAGTAATTATCACTTCACCTTGCTTCTTTGAATTCTTGATAAAAGTTAAAATTCTCATACTGAGCACAAATAATCCACTTGTTTCTTACAAAAGAACATGGTGTAAGATATGTGAACACGCTGTGTATGTGTGTATGTGTAAGAGAGAGACACATACACACCACACAATTGCTCAAGGCAGGAAACGCCCTTATGTTAGTAAGAATCATGAAATTAACAAATAGCTAAGGAATCATGAGTTCCTTAAGAGAAGGAAGGCATTTATAAGAAAATTGTCATTAGGCATCTTATAACCAGTTCTGTGATCAGAAGGCACAGGACAACTAGGTAAAGGGAGTCAGAAATCCTATCCAATCAATTTTCTAATTACTATGAATTTCTAACATGATGTTTCCTAGGAAGCTAGCATGAGATGATGGCTTATCTCTATCATAAAATCATACGGAAAACTGGGTGCACTAACACTAGAACTACCTGAGGTATGCAAGTCATTTTTTGGAAATACCAACTACCTCTCAACCAGAACTATCCTTTTTGCTAGTGTTTGTCTTCATTTGGGAGATGAATTTCTCAGCATAGTTTCTTAGTATTATAAGACCCTGTTATTACTTAGAACTGACAGCATCAGCATCTCCTAGGAGCGTGCTAGTGTAAATGCAGGCCACAGCCGAGAACTATGGAATAAGAATCTTCATTTTAACAAGATCCCTAAGAGATGTGGATGTAGAATAAAGTTCAAGATGTAAGGTACCCTGAACTGGGAAAAGGGAGGCAAACGCCCTCTCTCTTAGCACTGTGGTATCTTGCTGTTTGGACATGGACAGGCTATTTTGCTTTACGGGGCCTCATTTTCCTCCGTGATAAAATGAAGGAATGTAATTAAGTGATTATCAAAGACCTCTTTTTCCACTAAGGTTCTGGGAAACGATACTTATTCTAACACATGGAATCACTGCTAGAAAACCCCAACATCATTTCTTCTGAATGCATTACCAGTCAGGGACAACAGAACTCAATGACTTCTAAAAATCCTTCTTGATAAAATGGATTTTTAAGACAATTGTTGAGGTAAAACAAACTGCAAGGGCCTAAGCAATTCAAGTGTTCAGCAACAAAAGGATGTAGCCTTCAGAGACATCTAAATTTGTTGCCGAACGAGATGGAAGGGAAAAGCAGAAACTGAGATAGTTTCTGCATAAGCGAACTGCACACTGCATTGATTGTGATTGTGTAGAGAACGCACATGCAAATGAAAACCCAGTTGATCTATAAGCTCTGTGAAATTCTATGGAATTAATTCTAACAGACTAGGGAGACTGGCTTCTGATACATTTCTATTATCAACATTGTATGTTAAACATTCAATCCATCACTTTCCTGGAAGATAAGAATAACAGTAAATCAAACCTGAGTTTGAACAATAAGCTTTGAAATGAGTTTGAGCAAATTCCAAGAATTCTATGTCTGAGAATAATCTAAGGATCTGAATAACAAGTACTACTTGTTGTAGCTTTAAATACATATATGTGTGTGTGTGTGTGTGTTTGTGTGTGTGTATATGTATATACCATTTGTTTCATTAATCAGATTAGAAGATGGAAATCAGGGTTTTAAAAAATTTTAGTATTTGCTCTTAACATGATCACGTTTGTTCTATATTTGTTATTAGTGGGGTGAAAATTCAGAACTTAGGCATCACTTTTTCCCTGCCCTCCACCTCCCCATCACCCACTTCTGTGCTCTGGGGAGAATTCTCTCCTTGGCTCTTGCATTGCACCCTATCCTGACCTCTTTCACTGCACTTATCTGTATTGTGATGATCTGTGACACACTGATCACATTCTTTCAGACAATGATCACATTCTGATCATTTTGTATCTCTAATGCCTAGCACAATGCCTGGCTCATAATGGGCTCTCACAAATGTCGGTGAAAATCAACTTAAGATCAGACCACAATGTCCGTATCTGATGAACAATTGTATCAAACGAGACTTTCAGGCCGGACGTGGTGGCTAACACCTGTAATCCCAGCACTTTGGGAAGCCAAGGTGGGCTGATCACTTGAGGCCAGGAGTTTGGGACCAGCCTGGCCAACATGGTGAATGTCTCTATCAAAAATACAAAAATTAGCTGGGCATGGTGGTGGGCGCCTGTAATCCCAGCTACTTGGGAGGCTGAGGCAGGAGAATTGCTTGAATCCAGGAGGCGGAGGTTGTAGTGAGCAGAGACTGTGACACTACACACCAGCCTGGGTGACAGAACAAGACTCCATCTCAAAAAAAAAACAGGAATATTTTCATACAGTTAATTGATTTGCAAGCACAGGTCAATCTTGAACATCTGTTATTTTTATAGTTTATGATACACTCTCCTCTGAGGACTCCCAGATAATTTTTTTTTTTTTAATTTTTTGAGACGGAGTCTCGCTCTGTCACCCAGGCTGGAGTACAGTGGCAAGATCTCAGCTCATTGCAATCTCCACCTCCCAGATTCAAGCAATTCTCCTGCCTCAGTCTCCCAAGCAGCTGAGATTACAGGCGTGCACCACCATGCCCAGCTAATTTTTGTATTTTCAGTAGAGACGGGGTTTCGCCATGTTGGTCAGGCTGGTCTCAAACTCCTGACCTCAGGTGATCCACCTGCCTCGGCCTCCCAAAGTGCTGGGATTACAGGCGTGAGCTGACGTGCCTGGCCTCAAATAATTTTTACAGAAATTCCCAGTATCCTTCTCACAGACTCCCTCCCTCCAATAAAATCCTTTAACAACATGTTTGCAATTTGGAAAAGACTCTTTGATTCTTTAAAAGTAAGTCTGTTATTTTGAATTTAAATACTGTTAGTGAAATACCGGTTTATTTCAGATTCAATAAAGCAGTGCATTCTACTAACCAAACTTCTGCCCAGCACCAGTATAATAAAAACTGTGGTTAATAATAACTTCAATACACTGTTAATATCCTGATATGCTTACTATGTAATCAATCATAGATGTATGTATTTTGAAATAAATTTAATGCTTGGTGTATTTTTTATATTCCAACTGAATAAATTATTTTCCATTTCTTCTTGGTGGAGATTCTAGACGTATTTAAAGATATTCACGGACCCCAAGAAACTTCTAGTTAGGGTTGGCTAATTTTATAAACCACACATTTATGGTCAATTTATAAACCATCCTTAGAAATACTTTCTCTTCTCAGCTTCATTTTCATCAAACCCTCCCTTGATCAGGAACAAGACGAAGAAAAAAAATACAGCTGATATTTCCTCTCTCTCTGGTCATCATTCCACAGTGAAATATTTGGACAATTTAAAAAATACCTTGTCGAAAAATGAAAAGTCCCTATTATCTGTCTGCTTTTCCTCAATACTAGCTGTGGTATTTGAAATTATTTGATGTCTATGTTTACAAATATTAAATGATAGAAATATCAACAAATCTCTATCAAGGAATATTGGTGAGTAAGTATCACACACCAAAGCCTTTGCTCTCTCTCTGTGTAAACTCGAGGTGGCAGTGTCTACACCAGCTCCAACTGTGCTGGTCTGTTTTCCTACAGTATCGTGTTGCAAACACTGACTTTTCTCACCTCTTAGCCAGCTCAGCATTCTGCCCAGAACTCGCCCACTCACGGTTGAGTATCTGTGTTGTAGATTATCCTTTCCCAAATGTATTGTTACTATTAGTCTGCATTTTTCCAAGATGAACCTCATTCTGTTATCTACCTTTAAGTGAAGTTTCTTGAGGTTTGTATATGCTTTTCTAATTTGTGTTTTAGCGTTCTTTCTAGCATCATCTGCAAAAGACATTTATTTCCCCAAGGGAATGCCCTCTTTAACATCATTAAAGAAAATATTAAATATAAAATGTTCCAGTAATGTTTCCTTCAGATCCAACCTATATCTCCCCACCACTGTTCAGACAGTATATATCCTCCATTTTCTTTTTAATGACAATCTGGGGACTAGTTTCCAATCCATGAGATAAGAGGATACATAGAGTGGCCACACTAGACTCATGGGTAAATGCTGAGAAAAAAACAAAACAAAACAAAAACCTAAGTTGTCCTGCCTTTTCAAATGTTGTTTTTCAATGTCCAGGACATACAATCCCAATAATGAGGGTGGCAGTGTTTGTGAATTAACTTCTTGTTTGAACCTTGGTGCCCTTCCTAAATCTCTGTTTGCACAGCTTGCTCTGAAATGCTCATCTGCAGAAAGACTAAAAACCCTTGCCCATGTTTACTCTACATGATGAATCCTTAAGTTGGGGGTCAAACAATTTCATCGGATGTGGGATCAATCTGCATCCCATACATCTCCACGTCATTGTGACACAATGACATATCGACTGCTAATTTGTGGTTTGGTTTTCCTCTCTTGAGGAAGTTTCCCTGTCTTGTCAAACAGCTTAGGGGTTCTGAGGGGCTTTATAGCTCTATCCACTTCACCAGCCTCATTCTGCGATAAAACATCTAAATATTCACTTTTTCCTTAAATCATTCAATATAAATATTTCAAAATTGTGTATTTGTTTTCCTGTAAATTGACAATTTGTACTTGTATACATTTATGGGGTAGAAAGTGATGTTATGATTTATGAATACAATGTGGAATAATTAAATCAATCTAGCTAAAATATTCATCCACTATTCACAACAGCCAAGTTATAAAATCCACTATTCACAATAGTCAAGTTATAAAAAAATCCACTATTCACAATAGCCAAGTTATAAAATCAACTTAAGTGTTCACCAACAGATGAATGGATTAAGAAAATGTGGTATATATACACAATGAAATATTTTAAATTGACTCTATATACATCTCAAGAGTATGACTGCATACTCTTTTTTTATTCTTTTTTCCACAGAGCAGAGTCAGCCTCTGACTAGGTCTTCCATTGTACATTCCCTTAGCTCACTTAATATCCTTCTTCATAGCACTTGGCAAACCTGTGATTTATAATTCAATTAATTATATGAAACATGATTGTTACTTGCAGTAGCCTACAGACTCCATCAGGCAAAGACCAGTATGGTTTTGTTCACTACTTTATCCGTAGCATGAGCACAGAGCCTGTCTCATAGGAGCTCAACAAATGTATATGGCTGCCCAACTGATTTTTATAAGAGAGGAACGAAGCTATTCAGAACACTTAGTCAATGCACCTGATTTTAGGCAAAACTACACCTAAACTGAATCCTATAAAAACTAAAGAATTTTCTTCAACTCTACCTCAGTGAGTTAAAAGTCTAAATGAGTTAATAAATTCCTCATAAGAACATAGTAGGATTCTAGATACATGAGGACATGAAAGAAATAGAGGACAGAGTTGTCTGAAGAGCGTGTTATCTAGATCCACATGAGTCCCACCACTTGCTCTCACAAATGCTGTCTGTATCTGTTAAATGTTACTATATTCAAGAACAGAGAAGTACTACAGGCAAGTGTAACACTGATTCTAAAGAAAGAACTCTTCTAGGCTGGTATTGGTATTAGCAGCAATACTACAAATACAACAAATACAACAAATACTACAAATACAACAAAAGTGTGTTCTTATGGACTGGAAGTTCTAATCCAGTCCTGTTTATTTTTTCCAAATTTCTCTTTCTGCAGCCATGATGATGAGACTGCAGGACACAACTGTGAGTTTGTACCATTGCCCCCTTGTTTAATTATATTAATCCAGCTACTAATACATATTATAAAAGTTACTATCATCAGCATCATTATGTCAGTATTTTATAAAATGTCAACCTTAGCTAGTGCCCTTGATGTCTTTGACTTTCTCTTCCCATCTTACTTAGTCCCCAGACTTCTTCTAGCCTGTAAGGAAGACTTGCTTCCCCAAACATCTGCTATGTCTATGGTGCCACTCTCCTGCTCCAGATGTTACTATGGCTCCCTATTAGCTATCACAATACCCAAAGTCCTCTGCCTGACCTTCAGAGGTCATTAAGTGGCTTCACTGTTTAACTTAGTTCTTTTATTTTGTTCATTTGTTTGTTTTACTTCCTAGAATTAAGCTGCATGTTACCGTGTCTCAGAGAAAGAATTCCTACAACCACAATGCCTTCCTGGTATAAAGGAAAGACTCTATAAGTGATGATTATATTTAAAAAGTCCTCTCTAACTTATTTCAGTCTTTTCTTTCCCTTCTTTAAATTTGTATTACCTTAATAGTCAGCATTGTACCATTTGGCATATATTCACTTATTGTTTTTCTATTTTAGCAATTTAATTTTCTTAAACAGACTGAGTTCCCAGAGATCAGACACCATTCCTTATATTTTCTCTGTGTTTTAAAAAATGCCTGCAAATAGCTGTTCTAGAAACAAACTTTAATCCATTTATGCCTAGTGTTCCATTACTGGAACGCTAAGCCTGTGAGAGTTTTTAATATCCTATTGCTCAAGGTCATTGCCAAGGTCTGATTGCAAAAATTAAAAAAATTGCGACCTCAGGCATAATTTGATAAATATTTCATTTACATAATATATATTATCAAATATGTTTGATAAATATTTCATCTATCAAACTTAATGTATTATATTTGCTGTGATTTTGTCTCCCATGGTTATGTTTTTCATACCTGTCTCTTATAATAACGTGTAATATAATAAGGCCCTACATGGCTTCGTAAACATTCATTATACAAAATTATAAAAGTCTATGTTTATAGATACCTTCCATCTTTCGAAGTTTAGTTCGTTTTTTGTTGTTTTTGCATTATAAGGAAACTAATGAGCAGAAATATTAAACGATCTGTCAAAGAAAAGTTATAAAGATAGCTGGTGGTCCCAACAAACCAAATAAAACTGCTACTCTTAAATAAAATAAAGAATTAGAAATTAAACATGGGCCAAGTGTGGTGGCTCATGCCTGTAATCCCAGCACTTTGGGAGGCCAAGGCAGGTGGATCATCTGAAGTCAGGAGTTTGAGGCCAGCCTGACCAACATGGTGAAACCCTGTCTCCACTAAATACAAAAAATTAGCTGGGCGTGGTGGTGCATGTCTGTAATCCCAGCTACTTGGGAGGCTGAAGCAGGAGAATCGCTTGAACCTGGGAGGCAGAGGTTTCAGTGAGCTGAGACTGCACCATTGCACTCCAGCCTGGGCAACAAGAGCGCGAAACTCCATCTCAAAAAAAAAAAAAAAAGAAATTAAACATGATAACACAGTCTGTTAAAACAGGTGTATATATTTTTCCAATGTCTACTGAGAGAATGTAATACTACCATTTACTTTTTATTATAAGGAAAAATAAATTTTGCTTCCCCAGAGTTAAAAGTACTTTAGCAGAAATGAACTCATTTAATTTCACTGACTCCCTGGGAAGAAATTTGGAGAACATATTAACTTCATGTTATAAATAAATATATTGTCCAGAGAGCTGAAGTGAAAGGACATAAGACTGTTCACCAAAATTGGTAGTTTAAAACTCTAATCCCCTCCAGACGAAGGCACATCTGTCCACTGGACAACATATTGGACTTATAAGCACAGCCTGATATAAAATAATTTTTAGATTAAAACAAATCACATCAACATATTCCAAAGTAGTTCTCTACCGAAACTGTTCAGAAGAACAGATATACAAGAATAAAGAAAAGATGCAAGAGGAAATCTGGACAATTTCATGTTTGATTTCATGTACCTTGTTTCCTTGAACCATAGCACTACATAAAGCATCGGAGGGTACAAAATGGAATGATTTTTTTCTCATCTTTATATAATCTGGAATAGTAACTTTTTTCCACAGAATAAATTTTAAATTACTGTAGAGAAAAAAAATACAAAAGATGAGAACTACCACTGAAATTCCCACACAGTCCCCAGGAGGAGGTCCAAGCAATCCGGAAACCTCTCAGAGAAGTTTTTCACTGTTAATATGTTTAATCCATTCGAAACACCTTGTTCTAAGCAGAGAGACAAAGGAGATTTGCTGTAAAATCTTCTACTTCAACTCTCAAGAAGACAACAGCAGATTAGGTGACCAGAGAGACTACTTGGAAACTTCCATGCTTGCGGTGTTTCTGAGTCATGTCTTTAGTCAGGGATAAAGCTGATTTTCAATGATGTGGCTCATGCTTCAGCAATGCTTAGCTCTAGACAGATAGACCATATGGAAACTATGAACTGGCTTCATAGACAGGACCATGATGAGCCAATGCAACATTTTTATGTCTTCTGTTTCTATTCAAGTGGTCTAGTGAACAATGTATTATCACAAGACCTAGCATATTATGTCTTTGTTTAAATTCTGACTAGTGATTATTTTTAATGCTATAGATATTTTACATACAGGATTTTTAAAAATAAAAACAGTTTCATGTAACGAGAAAGGTTTGAAATATTTTGGATGTAAAATATACTCTCCAATTCTTCCCTCGAGGTTGTGGCTTGCTTTAATATGTGAATAAAGTCACCATCCCAAAGGAGGGAGAAAGTTATCAAAATCATAGATGTCAAAGATTTTCTTTCTGATAAGATCCAGTAATAATTTAAATCACTTACCTAAAAGATCCTAATTATAAAAAAAAAAAAGGTGCAATTTCTTAGAACTACAAGGCAAGAATGATCCACTAGACAATTAGCTCAGAGGATGGCTTGGGGCTTTAATGATTATCAGAAGAGTAACAAATGTTTCACTTCAAGATTTTTAAAATATAGCAAGTTTTTGCTACTGGATTAGGCTTAAGACTTAATGAGAAACTGTGTTGAGTGAAGAAAAATTACAGTTGTTGGCACAATATTAAAATGAAAAGACTGAACAGCACTTACGCGATTGCATGTTTTGTATTGGACGTGGGAGGGCTAAAGAATAGCTGAAATTAATATGTGGAAAAGAACTGCCCTAGTTCCTTAGAAGTATGCAGAAACTATCATATGTACTCACTCAGCTTGTAAATCTTTGCAAAGTGATGATGAAAAATGATCATATTTCATTACTATAATTAAAATATAGTGGTCTCAGATGCTTTTCTGAAGAAGTAAAAATATGAGACATAGATAATATGAGTACATTGTTTAAAAAGGAGAAGAATTTAAGGACCTATAATTTAAATGCTTTTTCAAGGAGATTTATTAAAATACAATTACACTGTATGCTTAAGATTAGGAAAAAATAACAAGATTTCCCCCATAACAAATGAACCTCATATTTTATAGATTATAATTCTCAGCTTCTGGCATTTTCTATTTTGATCAGAGAAAACCTTACAAACTAAAAACCTGGTTCATCTCAATTTGCTACGATAAATATGGGGATGTCTCATATTTGTGCTGTATTCACAGCAAGTCAGCAGAACTAAAGACTAAATCAGACAGATTTTTATTCTGCTACAAGCATATAGATTTGAATATTTTAATGACCAAGAAGTGAATCTCTAAGATTATTTTTTAAATAATAAACATAGTCATATGAGATAATTCAGATCTAAAAGGAATGATCTTTTCTACATATTCTTTTTTTATTTTTTATTTTATTTATTTATTTTTTTTGACAGCCTTACTCTGTCACCCGGGCTGGAGTGCAGTGGCATGATCTTGGCTCACTGCAGGCTCAACCTTCCGGGCTCAAGTGATCCTCCCACCTTAGCCTCCCGAATAGTTGGGACTACAGGTGCATGCCACCATGCCTGGCTAATTATTTTTCTGTATTTTTTGTAGCAATGGTGTTTTGCTACATTGTCCAGGTTGGTCTCCAACTCCTGGGCTCAAGAGATCCATCTGCCTCGGCCTCTTAAAGTGTTGAGATTACAGGCATGCACCTGGCCTCATACTCGTATTTCATCTTGCTTTAATATTTTTGCAAGACTTTTACCTATCATTTCACTTTGGCTTACAAAAATTATTTATTTCCGTGAAAGAGATGTTTAGTAATTGAGATTAGAATTCTACTGTTCCGGCTCCAAGTCTTTTATTCACTCTAACAGATTATATTTACTTTTACAAATTGTCTGTCTTTGATAAAATCAGCTATACAACCACCAAAACTTGTCATGTCTTGGCACTGTATCTACTTTTTTCAAAGAAGAGCTTTTGAGTCAAGAAAGGAGAAGTTCTGGAAGGTGCTTGTTCAGAGCCATGAGGTCCCATCAGGCACGCTACAGACACGCCCAATCTACCACAGCTCAGAGAGGAGCAAAACATGGCCTACAAAATGGCATTTTTGATCGTTGCTTTTTTTGTCTTTAAAACATATGTTTTTTTAAGATGCACTTCCTTACTTATAAATATAATTAAGATTTTATTAGAATTGGCACCTAAATATTTATACAGTATTTCTGTGATGCAAAAGGGACATGGCCTTGTTGACTATTTCTGGTGCCTTTTTCATTTTGCTAATTGCTCCTATCAGTTCAATTGCCTCTCTAACAGACTTGTTCTTCCTTGTCAAGATTTAAGTCACATGCCAATATCCAAGCAGAAAACAATTTTTGTGACAAAATGGTTTTCCCTCCTTTACAACAAGCATTACTGCTTTAGAATAATGTCCCCACTGCATGTTTTCAGCTGGGGACTGCTGGCAACATTTATTAGATGTTCTACACTACATTTTTTAAGGAACGACTTTTAAAATACCTTGCTTTTGGGATATAGCTATTGGTGAAGAGCAAAACAAATGTGTATTTTCATCATTTCAATAAAACATTAAATATATTTTTATGCCCACATCAAATTTTAAGTCCATATACCACATGTAGACTAAATATCAACAGTAAACTTAAAATGCATGGCAAAATAAATGTACTTTTTAATGAGTCCTATTAGTTTTTACTACAAGGTTTAAATATTTAATGTATTGATACTATCACTATCTTATGCTGCCTGTTGAGAGAGAATAAATTGGATACTTCTTTATTTTTATTTATTTTTATTTTTTGGGACGGAGTCTTGCTCTGTCGCCCAGGCTGGAGTGCAGTGGTGCAATCTCGGCTCACTGCAAGCTCTGCCTCCCAGGTTCACGCCATTCTCCTGCCTCAGCCTCCCGAGTAGCTGAGACTACAGGTGGGTGCCACCACACCCAGCTAATTTTTTTTGTATTTTTAGTAGAGATGGGGTTTCACGGTGTTAGCCAGGATGGTCTCGATCTCCTGACCTCGTGATCTGCCCTCCTCGGCCTCCCAAAGTGCTAGGATTACAGGCGTGAGCCACTGTGCTCAGGCCTAAATTGGATACTTCTTAATGGTGCATCAACTCCTTCAGGTCACTGGAAAGACAGTGCTATTCTAGATATATCTATAGACAAATGAAAGAACACTGCTGTCACCCACAGGGATACTACATACAATGCATTTCCAGATATATGCAATTTACTTTTTTCTCTTTTTTTACTAGCAATATAAAACTAAACTCCGTTTAAAAAATAGTTATGCAACAGTAAGACAATCCCAATGTAACAGATATATGTCAGTAAATAATCTTCTGCCCTTCTGCTTCTTTTTGTTGTCTTATTCATTTTGCAGGTGATCACTCGGATAAGAAAGCAACATTACCTTACAGCTTAATTCATACATTGGATGTAGAAGTAGATATCAAAAGTTATAGGCCTCTGTGATATCTGCACATCTTTTCTGAATAACAACAAGAAAAACCACAAGGAAAGCAACACTATAAATAACATGGCAAAAAACAAAAACAAAAACAAAAAACAAAAAACACCTCACACACATTGAAAAGAGCAAAAAACAATTCTGGATATGACAGAGGAGTGATGACGAATGGTGTGAATGTTTTAAAACACTCTACATATAAAACAGGATTGTTCAACATGATGCAACAAAATTGGAAAAAAAGCAACAATACATCATGAGACATAGAATCATCTGAAACAAGGAGTTATAGACATAAGCCACACACAGGATTTCTTTTCTTACTTGCACAAGTATCTCGAGGGGTTTGAAAGGTCTTTCACCATGAAGCACTCGCCTCCATTCACACAGAAAGTTTTCTCCTTCTCCGCGCATTTTACAAGATGGCTTGTCCCAGTGGTGGATGTAGATGTAGCTGAAGAGGAGAGAAAGGAAAAAGGTTAACAGTGAATTTTGTTCCCCTTCTAAGCAGCCTTTAATCTTAAATTATCCTAAAAGGAAGAGTTCATATAAGGTACAGATTTCACTAAACTTGCAGACCTTACAAACAATAGCAGAGAAGTTAAGCTCTTTGTGGGTCTCATTATATAGAATCAAATTACAAAAGAGAGAATTATAGAGTTAACTAATTTTACTACAACTAAATAGGAAAAGGGGCTCAACATTTTTTAACCAATATTTTATCTTCCAGGTAGTTGGAAAAGAGAAGCTCTATTGTCATTAAGTAAAATACATTTCTCAGGAAGGTTCAAGGTAACGGTATAAAGTCATGTCAGTGCAGCTCAATTTAAACATCTATTTTTAATGGTAATCAATCGATAAAATTATTTATTTTTGAAATGTTTTACATGCCTATTGACTTTACATTTTTTAGACATGATGTATATATTGAAAAAGAAACACAAGTTGGCTTATTTGTTACAAATGAAAACATAGATTATTAGTCAGATACATATTAACATGCAGATTAGAAGCCATTCTCTTCTAAATTTCTTTTCTACTCTAATTTCTTAGAGGAACATGGTTGAATGTCCAAATGCCATCATACTTTTAAGGAAATGGAAAGAGTCTAATATCACTGTAAATGTAGACTAAAGCACTACAAAATATCTCCATTTAGAATGAGAGGTAGAAATAAGTTTCAAGTTTGGTTTGCAACACCTTCATATAATGAACTTAACATTCACTTGTCAACCTTCATGTTACATGAAAGTGGGCGCATGAATTATACAAAGCCAAAGTTCTCAGCCCCAGGCCACCAGGGCATTTAGTACCAGGATGCTTCTTCTCATATCATTGGGAACACCATGGGCAATACTCAGTCCCAACCAAAAATAGTCCAATATACACAATGTTTATCAATGATATTTTCAGGATGAAAAGGAAAACCAGTATATCAAGCCAGTATAGATTCTATATACTCTTTTAGGGGGAAAAAAAAATCCATCTTTAGAGGCAATTTTTTGTCTTGTCTACTGATACATTCTTATGAATTTTTAATTCCTTTTTAATTCCTTTCTGTCTTCCTTACTAGTTTCTATTTTATTATTTGCATGTGAGTTTCATATGCCCTTGTTTACTTTTATTTGACCTGCCATGTATTACTTTTCCATTTTCTTCTGCCTTTCCTGTTCATTTCCTTCGAAAGTCTACATTTTGTTGTGACACATAACCTAATTTTGTCTTCTCCCCTGCTTGATTTTTATTCTCTCTGACTGGAATACTCAACATCTGATTATTCCATTTCTGAATTACTCATGGCCTTGCTTGCCTCTTATTATACTGTCTAAGGCATGTTTTTGGACCCCTTTCATTGATCTCAGCATGGCTTTTTCGAATAACAGCAAAGGACACTCAAAACAACTTGGACTTTGGAGACAGATGTGGTTCAAATCTTGTCTCCTACTGGCTTTGAATAAGTCACTTAACCACTCAGATGCTCTATATTCCCATTAAGAAAACAGGGGTAATGGCACTCTTACAGAATTCTGTAGAGATTATAAATAATCTAGATAAAGGAATTGGCAAAAAAAATTGGCATTCAATGCATAATAGCAAATATTAATGGGCAAGTAGGGAAGGCTCTTAATTTGGGTATGTATCAATGAGAGAAAAATCTTGACAATGGAAATCTGGGGACTTCAAAGATGTATGCTATTTATTTATTTTTTTTAAAGAAGAACTTTATTCCTAAGGATATGCATGTTATTCTGGAATCATTACTATGGATAAATAAGAATTGGACTAATTTTTTATTACTCCAACAAAAAGTTATTTTCAAAATACATTTCAAGGCATCTTTTCCAGGCTTACAAAGCAAACAAACTAAACAAAAGGAATAAGAAAGAATGAGTAGACAGGTGATTTTTACCATCAATTATCAGTTATACTTTAACATCTTCATTAAGAAGAGGGGAAACATGATTTGCATTGTTTGGTCTGTAAAATCATGGAGTATACAACATTTCTATATATCACACAGCATATAATTTTAACATAATATCCTTTCATGTGAAAAACTACTTATTTAGGTGCTATGTATTAATATTTCCATCCACAGCAATTGCCTTTAAAAATATTAGGAAATGGGCTGGGTACGGTGGATCACGCCTGTAATCTCAGCACTTTGGGAGGCCGAGATGGGAGGATCATGAGGTCAGGAGTTTGCGACCAGCCTGATCAACATGGTGAAACCCTGTCTCTACTAAAAATACAAAAATTAGCTGGGCATGGTGGTGTGCTCCTGTAATCCCAACTACTCAGGAGGTTGAGGCAGGAGAATCGCTTGAACCTGGGAGGTGGTGGTTGCAGTGAGCCGAGATTGCACCACTGCACTCCAGCCTGGGTGACAGAGACAGACTCTGTCTCAAAAAAAAAAAAAAAAAAAAAAAAAAATTAGGAAGTTTGCCTTGAATGTTAAAGGTTTTGTGCTGAAAGGCTTTCAACTGCTGACAGAATTCCATAGGATGACAAATGGAGCAGGGTATCCTTGCTGTCCCAGGTGACAGTGCTGAATGGGCCACCTGTGGTGTGCTGTCACCATGCAGTCCTGCAGAGGAACTCTGAACCTCAAGCAGACCCTAGTGGCCTTTGCATCTCTGACAGGTTGCTAAAGATTGCCCTTCATGCAACTTGAACAGCAAACACTGCATGGGCTCTCTCAGGACAAATGCCAAGGCTTTCGCTAAAAACAACAAAACCAACATTCCACCTCCCCCCAAAATGTAGACACTCCTTATAAAATGTAAACAATAAAAAAAAAAGTAGTGATATAAGCAACACACAGACATATCTCTTCCTTAGACTCTGATCTTACGAGATTATCAAAATAAGATTAACAAATATGTTAAAAACTAGAAACAACCCTCTTTTTAAAAGGCCTTAAAAATATATCTCTCTGAAATGATTATCCTTGTAATGCTATCCTGAAGCCCCTAGCTCTGACATAGTCATTTAAAAAATTCTTAGATCATTACCTGAAACTAGTAATGGGATATTTGAGAGCAAAATGATTCTTGGAGGGAAATGAAGTAGCAAGTATCTCATACAGTTACGTATTATTATGCTTAGCACTTTCATCCTTTAGCAGTAGTGAGATCAAAAAATGATCACGAATTGTAAGGCAACAATGAGTTCCCAGGCGATGCGAAGTGTTAACTGACTGGATGCAGCTGCTCCAAACCAGCACCCAAGCACAGGAATAAGTTGCAATTGTCAGAAGAAGCCGGATGGAGATGGTGCTATATACACTCTTCAGATTTTCGCCAGGTTTCCTTTTGCTCTCCTTATCTGAACACAGTGCCCTGACAGTCTTACACAGGCCTATAAATTTTGCAGTGATATTTTTTCTTTGTGCCGTACACACTCAGTATTCCTAAATCAGTTTCCATTTGGTAATTCAACCAGGATGTAATGAAACTGACAAAGTGGGTCCTATGCCAAACAGAGCAAACAGCATTCTTTCTGGGGGAGGGCTGGGAGGAGTTGTATTAAAGGCAAACTAAAGATTTGGAAGATAAAATATGTTTCAATATATAAAAGATGATACCCCCCAACAGTTGTTCCAGGAAGGAGGTGAAGTAGATCTCACTAAACCTTGTCACCCTCTGATTTGTGACTAGTTTTTCACAATTTGGAAGTTGTCTTCTAGTGACTACAAAATGAACAGCAATTAGAAACACTACAAAATCTGACATTACTTTGATGTTTGCCATTTATGTGACCACTTTATCCCAAACACACTTTCCTTGGTATGTCAGCAACTACAGTATTATAAGGAAGAAAGTATAAGGTAAAGCAGAAACTATTAGGTTGGTGCAAAAGTAATTACGGTTTTGGCCATTCCTTTTTAATACCAGAGAATGTATTTTGTAGTATTTTACTCTAGACCTGGTATGCCTTGGCAAAAAAGGTCAGGACAAATGATCATTGCTGGGGAAGCTGGACAGTTCTCTGAAATAGCTGAGAACTTGGGGACTACTATTATCATTTAGGGGTTCCAAAAGTCCTTTACCACACAAAAGGACTCCCTCCTTCCTTCACGCCCTCCCTCTTTCTTCCTTCCAGCCTGCCCCTCCCTCCCTTCTTTCTTTCCTTCCTTCCTTCTTTCCCTCCTTATTTCCTTCCTTCCAGCCTGCCCCTCCCTCCCTTCTTTCTTTCCTTCCTTCCTTCTTTCCCTCCTTATTTCCTTCCTTCCTTCCTCACCTCCTTCCACAGTTCTTTTTTTTTTTTTTTGAGACGGAGTCTAGCTCTGTTGCCAGGCTGGAGTGCAGTGGCACGATCTCGGCTCACTGCAACCTCTGCCTCCCAGGTTCAAGCAATTCTCCTGCCTCAGCCTCCTGAGTAGCTAGCTGGGACTACAGCCACGTGCCACCACACCCGGCTAATTTTTTTTTTTTTTTTTTTTGTATTTTTAGTAGAGACGGGGTTTCACCATGTTGGCCAGGATGGTCTCCATCTCTTGGCTTCGTGATCCACCCGCCTCAGCCTCCCAAATTGCTGGGATTACAGGCGTGAGCCACCACGCCTGACCCACAATTCTTTAGTGACTGTTTATAACGTGCAAGACATAATGATAACAACCAAAATCACTGGGGTTAAAAATTGTAAGACCATGACCAACTCTCCCTAGAAGAAAACCTTCATAGATAAAATGTAGTGAAATGAACACTGAAGTTGGCTAGGAAGAATCAGGTCCAAGGCACAATTTACCAATTATTAGCTGTGGGACTTCTCTCTATCTACCTGCCTTAGAAAATTCAGCTGCAAAAACGAGATACCAAAGGGTTGTTGCCAAGTTTATTAAAACACTTTGTCAGCTGCAACACTGCACACAAATATATGATACTGTTACTATTATTAATGACATAAATATTGAGCGAACAAAAGTAAAAAAAGAAATTCTGCCCAGACTGAAATTTTACATATATAACCAAGCCTCAATAGTTGTTTCTTAGGAAATTATTCTTCTGCAAAATGTGAAAAAAGATGGCCTAATTTGGAGTGACGATCGTTGAGTGATTATAAAGCATTAAGTAAATATCAATAATCTATGTTTAACTTTATCAAAACTACTTGTCAAAAATGTATAACCACTTACTTTCCTTATAAAATAAAATTGAACAATTTAAGATAAATTAATATCATAAATGCAGGATTATTTTACCCTTTCAAGATCTACACAATTCTTTAATATTTCTGACTGAATTTCCAAATTACAAGAATTAAACTTACTTACAATATTATGTATTATGTGTTATCATAACAATTTTTTAAAGTATAAAATATTTTAAAATAGTGTCATATCCATAGCATGTAGACTGTAATATAAACTTTGTTTACAACTTAAGATTTTGGAAATAATACTATTGCCCCTTTTGTAAATACTCAGAATAAATAGCTGAGAAATAATCAAGTGTTCTCTGCTTGTTACTAAATATTTTCCCATGGAATCAAACAGTATTTCCTGTAGAAGGCTAGGTTTTTTTCTTCTCAAGACAGGCTAAAAAGAAAATAATACTGTAAAGGATGGCTTGCTTTTCTTGCTTGTTTTAAGTGGTGTTTTCCTTATCAGTGAAGTAGACAAAACCAGTAGACCAGGACCATTACACAAATGCAAACTGCTGATAAAAAGCCACTATTCTTCTTTGACAATTAGCAGGAATTAGCATGAGTATACAGTGTATACCCCACAAAGCAATCATTAGATCCTGTTTCCCTTGAATGAATTAGTCCTCACCCACAGCTTTTAGGACAATTCTTTGCGAGTTACTTACAGAAAGTTAAACCAAATAACTCTATGCCATTTGCTTAATAAAATATGCACATTTTAAATATTTGAACATTAAACTGCTAGTCACTACAAAATTACAGATTTTTTTTAACCTTACCTGTAATATCTTCAATGGTTATGTGTTTAGGAATCTGCATACTTTCCTGCTCTTTGATGTCCAGTTAAAAAATCTGAAATGATTATTCTTGCTCTGAATATAGCTCCTTTGCAATTAGGTATAATGAGCAGACTGAACTCCTACTGGGGAAAAAAATGCTTAGGTGGTTCCTGAAGATGAAGATCCGGAGCAGAAGCTGAGCAGAAAGAGCTGTGCCACCTAATGTAGCTTCTCTAGATGCCAAGGGAATGATAGGTGGAGTCGTTAGTTTTCCAAAGGAAAGGTTCAGAGCCAGGCTTAGAACCACGGAAGCCTTGTCATTCTGGGTTGGCATTTTTTCCTGAGAAGTCATTCAATCCTTTGCTGAATAGCAAATATGTACTTGAAAAAGAAAGAAAGTGGCCAGAAGAGATCAAAGAACCTGCATAGAGTTGGCGGTTCCCAGAGCCAATACAGTGACTGGAAGTAACGTATCATCTCTCTTGACCTCTCCTTGACTGAACTCTGCTCAAGAAACAAAAAGGGAAGCCAGGAGAATTCTCAGGAGACTGTTAATGGAACCAGGACTTTCTAAAGCAGAATTAGGGCATCCAACTCCATGGAGCTCAGGACTTAGCTAATACACTGGGAGCACTCAGAGGTTTGTAGACTTCCTACAAGGTGACACTTTGTCCAAAGAGCAAGTTGACACCAAGGGCCAATGGAGATTAACTGGTTTAACTGATGAACTTGGGCTTTGGCATTGTTGAAACATATATAGAATGGTAGGACTATCAAGGATCTTAGCACATTTTATAGTTTATCCTATATCTTAAAGGAGGATACAGATCATCTCAAAAGAATAGTTCTGCAGTCTTTAATAAAATACCTCTAGCTAAGAATTCACAAAAGTGCACAGGGGAAGGCTGCCCAAGGTCACATAAGTGAATTAGAAAATGCTTCCTAAGTGGGTAAGATTCCTTTCTCCCTTACAAGCTCTCTGGGCAGACCCTGATATTAATTCTTCCTATTCAGCAGAATGAAAAGTGACCTTTGGGTGTTTCTCCTCATAAAACAAAATTATAATTTTTGTTGTAACACTGATCTCATTTGTAGCTAAACAGAAAGCAGATTCTAAGTTCCCAGCAGTGGCTGAGCAAATGATTTGGTGTCATTAGACAGTGTTATCCTTAGAAAAATAAGATTGCCAAGAAAGGTTATTTTTCAAACCTACAAGTTGCTGTTTTTTTCTGTTTTTTCAGACAGTGCATTTTACTCATGACACAGTCTAATCATCCTAAGTCTACTATTTCTTAGGAGAAACATCTCAATGATACAAATACCATGGAGGATGTCATAGCTTTTCCAAAGAAGAAGAAAAGTATCTTCCCATAGTGGCTCATTGACTAAATGGAGTTACAAGAAAACTACAATTTCTTCTTCACAAAGCCAATAATCTTTTCTTAGCTGAGAAGCCAATTCCAGAAACACAGTTCTGCTACATATTTTCTACTAATCACTGACAGTTTTATATGAGTATAAAATTTCCATAGCCGGAGTCCACAAACTTTCAAGCTGTCCCTTGAATCTTTTTCCATCAATACTTAGATTCTAAAGGAGTACAATCCGTCTAGCCTGCAAAGCAAATATCAGCAGGCCATCTGACTGGCTTAATTTGATATATTTATAGATCTCACCAGGCTAAATGTGGAAGGCGCACATTCTTTACTATACTCTGCATTTTCTACTAGGATCATTTTGGGTGGAAGAAGGTCATGTCAATGTAGAAAATGTTAACCTGTCACTTTCCAAACTAGTCAAATCTTTCGTACCAAACAAAACAAAGAAGACTGAACATCCAACAAGAATCAAGGATTCAGTTATTCAACAAGCTACTGAAATTACCATGTGACATTTAATGACATATGTTAATTTATTCACCAACTAAAGCCCACTTAGAAATGAAAGTAGCTGAAAGATCAAAAGAGAGAAATCATAAGGTAAATTCATTATCTTATTCAACAAATTAAAAAAAAATCATGGCACATCAACAAATAAAAGTCATATGGTCATTTCAATGGATACTGAATCAACCTTTGATGAAATTAGAAAGTCAATTTTTGTAAAACTATTAAGTATTATCTTTAAAAATCAAACCTGAATTTAATCAAACATCCACATACATGTAACCTACAGGGACTAAATTAAGTGGCATCAAGAGGGGATGCAATAAAACCCAGAGAACTTTACAGGACAAATAACCTGGTTTCTTTAAAAAAAAGTTAAACGTAGAAAAAGGAGACAAACGGAGCTAGGGCTAGAATCAAACAAAGAGTGAAAAAAGGAGAAAAATTCGAATATCAACACTTAAAAGAGCATTAGGAAATATAGCAACCAATCACAATGGCTGTGAATTTTATTCAGATCCTGATTCAAACAGTTACAAATGTAGGAAATCTGATCATGGATTAGATAATGAATAATAATATTAAGGGGTTATCATTAATTTTTATGTGTGTCAAACATGTTATGGCTATATTTAAAAATAGAAGAGTCCTTATCTTTTAGAGATACATACTGAAATATTTATACATTAAATGATAAGATGTCTGGGATTTGCTATAAAATAGTAAGAGAGAAGGGAAATGACTGGGATGAAGATGAAACAAAACTGATAACTGCTGAAGTGGGTGATGGCTACATGGAGATTCATTACACAATCCTGTGTATTTTCAGGTTTTTAATATGCATGTTTAAATGGATATTATATATGTACTTGTTTAAATATATGCTTATATTTATATTTAAAATTTAAAAATGCAAAAATATAATGATTTTAGGTTTTTCAAAACATGTCTTTATATTGTAAAACTAGAATGATATTCTGTATCATTTAAGAATATCTGCTTTTAGCTAATAATCTAAATGATCCTTAACAGTGAAACTCTAGGGGAGATTTCCATGACTGTCAAACACAAGTAAAGGATATTGACTATCAGTGCTACTATTCAGCATTGCTCTTAAAAGTTCTAACCAATAAAATAAGGCAGGAATCAAAAAATTATGATATAGCTTTAGAAAATGAGAAGATAAAATAATCACGATCTGGAGATGATATGGTTGGATACCAGTAGTAACTACCAAGAAAACCCAGTGAAATAATGTGATCATATTCACACCAGCAACAGAAAATATCAATCAGTTAGGTCAGTCAGGCATGAATTTAACAATAAATGTGAGAATGGGAACTATATTAAAAGAGTCATATATTAAGAAGGTGAATTTGGCCTATGGTTGTGGGAGAAGATGGCATTCCACTAAAGGGAAAAAACAAATAAATGTGGAGGTAAGAAAGTAAATGTCATGTTTGGTGATGAGAGGCAGCAGTTCAATTTGACTAGGACATGGATTATAAATAAGGAGGTGAAGTTAATGAAGCTATGAATAAGGAGGTGAAGTTAATGAAGCTAGAAAATAATAATGCAACCATACCAGAGAAGCCCTTGATAACCTGGTTGGAATTAATGTTTAATATGTAGGCCATGAAGAGAGTTAGGCTTTTGAGTAGGGCCATAATTAATGAAACTAATGGTCTATCCTGCAGCCTTTGGAAGGGGAAAACATGGAGATGAGACTAGTGAAGGAGGTGAGAGTAGAAGAGGGTTTGAGGATAACAGTGTTTGCAAGAAAATGATGGAAAAAGAATAGGGATCATATTCAGGAAATGACACTACTACATATTTATATACATTAAAATTTGAGAAGAGCTAACTGCTGAAGTTCCTTTGTATTTCACACCTTGTACTACACCTCTTTCTAAGGCATTCAAACTGCTTATCACACATTTTCTCATTACTCTTCATGCAATCTAGGAAACACTTATCATGTTAACAAAGGAACTGAGGCCCATTCTCAATATTCAATACTCACTGGTAACACTAAAACGTCTGTTACAGCTAAAGCTGTCACTGTGCTTTCCTAATCTCACTAGACTATGTGTCTGTTGATATAAAGGATCCCATTAAGATGGACAATACCATAATTGGCTTGAAATGATATGTTTTTTACAGAGATGATGAAGGCAGTGATGTGCCTATGAGTTATAGAAGCATCTTCACTCCAGGAAATGATTTCTGACAAATGTTTTAAACAATCTAAACTTTCAGTACTTTGCGGCAAGGAGCCTCCCTAAAAGTGTAGCAAAAAGTGGGTTCTAGGATTTAGATACAATCTTCCAAGTGTTTCGGGTTTGAGCCAGGCCTCTTTGAACAGTGGCTCTGCAGGCAAAAAGCCTAATATTCCTTAGAATGTCGCCCGTGCAGCTTGAAACACGCCTCTCTAAAAACCCAGACTGCATATTGCTATATACCATTTAGCCAAATCACTGCAGTTCTGTGTTTGTGTGATGGTTGTGGACATAAATAGCCAGTTTACGTTTCCACAAACACAATATTTTCCTCACTGAGGCCAAAAATTGCTGCACGGAAAGCAATGAAGCAGTAAAAGCAGGTTTGAGCATATGAATCCTGCTCCATAACACTTGGCTAATTTCAGTCCATATATTTTCCCACAACTCCCAGGAGTTCCTTGTTCCCAAGTTCATGATCAGAGTAGCAAAACATCTCTCCCTGTAATACATTGTGTTATTAAATGTATATCTGCCGTTAGGTTTCCAGTAGAAATTCTATAGTAACCAAATAACACATGAAAATCTAACTTTTTTAAGTACTCTATGTCATTTCACTCTTGACCAATCTGAACAGGAATAAAACCAGGTTTCAAAAAAAACATATAATTTTAAGTGCTTTACTTAAAGAAAATGATTTCCTTTTTTTCTTGCCCCCCGCCCCCCCCCCCCCAGCAACCCCAGGACTAGCTTTGGTCATAATAGTTCTTGTTTCTCTAAAGAAAATGTACATTTTAGGTCAGAGAAATAAGCCATGGGAGGTAGTATTGCTGCAAATTCTGTATCTTTAGCGGAACAGGGCCAAAATGATAAGTTAACTTTACATTATGCCTAAAGAAGCCTTCCCTAAAACTCTGTGTTTTTCTTTTTCTTTTTCTTTTTTTTTCTATTTTTGGGGCTCCACATTCAAACATAACAAGCACCTGTTTTTCTACTGTTGGCTTTCAACCTAATGTTGTTCAATGGGAAGGAAGCAAACAGGTGTGCACACTCCTTTTCTACATTACATAATATTAAAAAAAATTGGGGTTCCGCATCCTGCTATCATCATCTGGCCTTGCTGCTATGCACACACACACACACACGCACATGCATACACACACACATGCACACACGCACACACGCACATCATGCAGTTGTTAGAAAAATCTAATGGAAATCATCTTGGTTATATTTAAACCAAAAAAGGGCATGTGGAAGAAAATCATAAAAAGAAAAGTAGAGCAAAGGTTAGGGCCTTATCTCAGCTTGCCTGGCTAAATTCCTGCATCGTCAGACACAAGGAATATTAAGATCCATACATAGGACCTTAGTTATAATTCATTCGTTTTTTTCCTGTTAGCACTGTATCTATCTATGTATATGGGCTAATAAAACACTTCCATCTCCTGGAGCTGTAATAACTCAGAATGACTGAGGTCTTCCCCCCTCTTCTTTTAAAACATAAACCATTTTTGTAGATGCTGCAAGCATGTGTTTAATACAGATCTTTGTTCTTTCCATCCATTACTACAAAGCCACCTAAGAATCAAAGCATCGAAAACCAAATAGTAGGCTGTGTTCATTCTTCCAATTCAGTTCCTCACATTTCCATGCAGTTCCTGTAGAAGAGTCAAAGTCTTCAGTTGAGATTTGCCATTTACTCAAAAGCTTTCAAAAAGTAGAACACTTTGTAATACAAAATATGTGTAGCAGGAATTTGCATTTCTAGTTCAGCTCAAATAGGCGTAGCCAACACCTAGTGAGGCATGCTCTAATTAAATAACCACAGAATCCAGTGACTCCCATAATGGAGAGACATATGCAGGAGCTACACTTCTGAATCCCACCAAGGGAAGAGTTCACAGATGACAGGCTGGTTGTAGTGATGCCTCTAAGCAGAAAACAAGGCCTTACCAGGAAAACAAGACCTTGCTAAGAAGAAGAAACCAGACCTCTGATCCTATTCTTTAAAAAGGCCTGGTTTAGGCCAGGCACGATGGCTCACGCCTGTAATCCCAGCATTTTGGGAGGCCGAGGCAGGCAGATCACAAGGTTTGGAGTTCAAGACCAGCCTGACCCATATTGCAAAACCCCATCTCTACTAAAAATACAAAATTAGCTGGGTGTGGTGGCACACGCCTCAGGAGGCTACTGAGCTACTCAGAAGGCTGAGGCAGGAGAATCACTTGAACCAGGGAGGTGGAGGCTGCACTGAGCCAAGATCACGTCACTGCCCTCCAGCCTGGGCGACAGATCAAGACTCTGTCTCAAAAAAAAAAAGGCCCGATTTATTCATGGCTTTTCCGTTAAGAAATCCTTACTTCCGAAAATTTTTGAAATATGGAAAACTTTTATTGAAAGAGAGACTTTTCTTGGTTTCACACCTTTTCAGTGTATTGGAGCTTCAATCACAGGGATGGCATTGTCTCTGAATAGAAATCAGTCACCGGTGGGAGACCTTTTCTGTCCAGAGGCTCCCATCATTTCCTCACGCCTTTCATGCCTAGGATTATACTACAGACTGATCCTTGGATTTTCCTCTAAGTCTGAAAACCTGAGGGAAGTGAGTCATTGCTCTACTGAGATCACACAAGTCCTAGGAATTCAATGGTCATAGTTCAAAGGATCTTAGTTACCAGAGACCTGTTATAAAAATTCAGCAATCCAGTTGGGTGTAGTTGCTCACACCTGTAATCCCAGCACTTTCAGAGGCTGAGGCGGGTGGATGGCAAGAGCCCAGGAGTTCAACCAGCCTGGGCAACATGGTGAGGCCCCATCTCTACAACAATTTTAAAAATTAGCTGAGCACGGTGGTGCGTGCCTGTGGTCCCAGCTACTTGGGAAACTGAGGTCCAGGACTTCAAGGTTTAAGTGAGCCATGTTTGTGTCACTACACTCCAGCCTGGGCAACAGAGCAAGATCCTGTCTTAAAAAAAAAATCAGCAATCCTTCATTGGCCCTTCATGCTGCTTTGCAGAAAAAGGTTATCAAAATCTGTCAAATGGCTACATGGGTCTATCACAGCCACTGAGTCTGGCCTGAAGCTCATGCTTGGGGAGCTAACACTCTACTTGCCAAAGTACTGTGCGTGCACACGCTTGAGCTTGTGTGTGTATGTGTGAGTGTGCATGTGTGTGTTTGTGTGTGTATGCATGTGCATGCCTGTGATCCTAGCTTTCCTTTCCTGGAAAAATCAAAGTGCATCCTGTCACCCAGTGACTGAAAGGCTGATTTTTATTCTTTAGTTTTTTGTAGAAGAAATGATCTGGAACTGAAGGATTCACTGATAAATAAGCATGTAGGTTACTTTGTGCTTAATTATATCTCATCACTCCTTTTATCAAAGCTCTTTTCCTACAGCCAGGAAAGTGTCCAAGACATCTCATTATTTTTTCCCCCATTTGTGTTGTCTAGATTCTTGCTTGTTTGTTTTCAGTCTAATCAATTGATAGCAGTAGTCCATCTTGAATCCAAATATAATTTTAAGCAGACTAAACATAAATTGATTCATTAGTTAACAATACTATTAAAACACATCATCATTCTTTAACATTTAAAAAAATACCATTTTATTCTTTGCTTAATTTAAGCCTTTAAACACCTACTTGGCCATTTTGTTCATTTGTCTGTTTTCATTTTTTGTTTTTGTTTGTGTGTTTGTTTTCAAGAACATAACACCATTTCATTTGTCAATTATTTTCACTGTAAATGACTACTACAAAGGTAAACAAAAGAACACATGGATGAAACAGAACAGAAATGACAAATGCATTCATAGCATCAAAATATTTCTTTTTGGCTGGGTGCGGTGGCTCACACTTGTAATCCCAGCACTTTGGGAGGCCGAGGTGGGCAGATCACTTGAGGTCAGGAGTTTGAGACAAGCTTGCTCAACATGGTGAAACCCCGTCTCTACCAAAAATACAAAAATTAGCTGGGCATGGTGGTGCGTGCCTGTAATCCCAGCTACTTGGGAGGCTGAGGCAGGAGAATTGCTTGAACCCTAGAGGCAGAGGTTGCAGTGAGCTGAGATTGCACCACTGCACTCCAGCCTGGGTGACAGAGCAAGACTCCATCTCAAAAAAAAATATATATATATATGTATATAATATCATATATATTTATGTTATAAATATATTATACATTAGATTTTAATTATATAAATATATTGTTATATATATTTATGACATAAATATATTATATAATATATTTATTTAAAAGTTGGAACTAGGCATGGGCAGACCCACAGCAATATCCACAGAAAACAGAAAACTCTGGCCACACATTTTTTTTTTTTTTTTTTTAAAACTTACTCATGAATTATCAGAGAGAAAGTAAACAAAAAAAAATCTGATATTGGATGTATGGGAGAAAAGGAGAGAGCAGGCAGGATTTGGGGTTTGTGAAAATTCAACATTTCTTAGGATTTAGATAATGAATTTGAAGTTCAACTCAATTAGGAAGGTCTAGGATGCCAGTTTTGTAAGGTAAATAAGGTGTAATACCCTTCAGGGACTAAAGTTAGATAGTCACAGGATAGTTTACCGAAACCAGAAGGGTTTTTGATGTACAGAGCTGGTTGCTTGTCTTAGTTTGTTCCTTCTTTTTGAATGCACCACATTTCTTGGGTCAACAGGCTGGCAGCTGTTGCAATTTATGGTAAAGTCTAGCTTCAAATCCTGATGGGAAGCTGGAGTTTCCTATATAGGACTATCATAGCAGCAATATGGCAACAAAGGATCTTCGTTGATAAGTCTAATGAAATTTAATCTGTTAAGTGGGGTATGTAATCTATGTTGCTGGAATCACTTTCGAGAGACAGGTACACTAAGTATATACACAAAGGTCGAAGAGAAAAGATGACTGAGCTAGGAATTGAGTCACGTGGTCTTTTGATTTGTGGGATCAGTGCTTCAGGCTCAACGTAACAAAGCTGACCACTTTCACAACTCTGAGAGAGGAGTCATGGATGATCCAATTCTAGAGATAAGAGATATAGCTGAATTAATAAAATTTTGGCTGTATTTTACAAGATCTGTGACTAGGCATAGCATGAGGTCAGTACAAAGTTCCAACCATGCTTAGATCAGAGAACCACTAGAGCAGAGGTCCAGACAGAAGAAATCCATCACTATCACAGTAATGGTAGGAAATACCAGGCGTGGCACCCAAATCTTAACCATAACTACCCTAAAAACCGTCAGGAGGATTTCAGAATCAAAATAACAAAAAGGACATACCCTCAGTGCTTAGCTAAACTCTATGACTTAATAAGGTAAAAATGAATATTTGAAGTTAGATGAGAAGTCATCATTTTAACGAGGTTGACATGGATCTGTACTGATTCCAAAGACAGAATTTTTATGTGTAGCACTTCTAATTCTCCAGACATAATTTACAATAAGAGACAAGTTCCTTAAAAATTATTTAAAGATTGAATAGCATGAGCAGTTGCTGCCAAATAGGAGGAGACATACTAAATTCCCCTTCACTTTTCACTTGCTCGTTACTTACAACTCCTTTTACTAAAAGAGAAAAAAAAGGTATCAAATACGCCTGCTGACCATTACATGTAAGGCTAGTAGACTCTTTATAGACAATTTCCATAAAACCCAGCATCCAAAATGGAAAAATAGAAATTAACTTTGAAAGTAAAGAAAGGCATAACAAATTTAACCGGATTATCATCATTACCTGTGATAAATACTTTTCTGTCCCAGAAGCATGAAAATTGGAGAGGCTGTCTAAATTCTTTCACATGCTAGAATTGATGTCTAGAAAATACTGTTTGGGATATGGTTTCTACAAAGTGCAGAAAGACTGAATCATCAAAGTCATTATTGGCTCAAGGAGAAAAGTATAAGGAAAAGGGCCATGTGCGGTAAGGGTAATAATAATAAGTTATTACCTATGCAGGCTCACTCTGCCATCCGTTATCCAACTTACTGGGTGTGAAATGTTAAAAGTAGAACTAAGATTCTGGGACTACCATTCTGTTGGTTTTCTTATTATTGAAGAAATAAATGTACTCATTCTTAATAGTAATATTTCTAGAATGAGTCATCACCAACTATATTTCAATACAGCTGGGGGTAAAACATCACAGAGCACTTTAAATATGCTCACAACTACCATTTCTCCTGGGCATGCTATTTATCATGTTCTGGTTATAGGTGATCTTCAAGGTAGGTCACGAGGGAGGAACTGGAGAAGTGAGAAGCAAAGAAAGAAGACATTTTGTAATTGCAAAAATGGAGGTGTGCTCTGGATAGCATGTTTTGTTCTTAAACATCTTTTTTCCTCTTTATAGCATAACAACTTCATAGCGTAACATTATGCCATAACTTGATAGTGTAGCAATCATTTTTTACAGTAATCTTGTCTTTTGAAGTAGAAATCATATTTACCACAACCAGTAGGTGTTTGGCATTGATAATGTTAGCTAGGCATTGTAAAGGTATATCTTTTGCTTCTCTTCTTCCTGGTTCCCTTTTTTTGGAGAAGAAATGAATGCAGATAAAATTCAAGAGTTATCTGTATAGTAAAGCAAGAAAATTCTTAGCTAAGACAAGATAAACTGACATTCATTAAATATCTACTATGTGCCAGACATTTTAGCATTTTAACACCTTTAGTCCTTAACAAGAAATAGGTGACACTTTCTCTTTCTCACAGTTGGAAAAAAACAAAAAACAAACTGAGGCTGAAAAAAGTTAAATGGCATGCCTTTGTTCTCAAAATAATAAAGAGGAATTCCAAGGCAGGTTACTTGCTAGGCCCATAATACAGCCACTGAAATATTCTGTCCCGTGACGCCTCTTTCATTTCAGAACTATATATGTCACCTTGTAGCTAAAAACCAACAAGGCCATTAGAGAAGCCTATTCTTCTACATCTGAATATTTCTCTATGTTTGCAAACTATATTGTCAGAGAATGAGACTTAAAATACTACCTTTAGGTTGTGCATTCTTAGCAGAAGGCAGGAGGCCACTGTGAATCAAATTGATGCATTTTAATCTTCACTCACGGAAAGCGCTGTCTACATTATCTAGTTTTCTGTTGTCTGTTTCAGTTTATCTATCTATCTAGTTTTCTAGTTGTCTGTTGTCTTATATTTTTCATTAAGCTTTCCTAAACACTAGAAAACTAAACTGATCTTGAATAGTTAGACTAAATTATAATATGAAAGTTATCAGAAATTCAGTGATGTGACCACATAGTGCCAGAGTGTTATAAGGGATTCTATGTAACCTTCATTCAGATTATCATCATTTTCCTTTTAAAAAATATGCCTTAAAAAACAACTTAATTTTCATTTAGTAATGATTGTAGAGTTAGAAAAAAATACATACTTTACTTTTTTATGAGACCAAAGAGAAATGCATATACATAAAAATGCATATACAAATATAAATATGCTGAGTTATAAACACCATCAGGGAGTTATGGCAACAGGAACTATTCCAAATGAAATGCTAAATTTAGTTATGATGCCTGTGCAATATTTAATATCTGCATAAGATCTCTGATTGACCGCAATGCAAAATTAATACCACTGGATCCTTTAAAAGCTGATTGTACACAACAAAGAGATAGGGAGAAAAGACAAAAAAAGTATTTCTATAAGAGATGCAGATAAATTATATAAAATAAAAAAATTGTCTCCAGGGACATTTGATGTTAGGTTCATTTTGTTGACTTGTAATTTTCTTTAACCTCATTTGTACATAATATGCAAATCACGCACAAGAAACTTTTAAAAATAGGTCTGATGGTAGCACTCCTTAATTAAAAGTTAATTCCTGACTGTCAAGTAATTTAAATGAGCAACATTTAAATAAATGGGCTGTTCTAAATAGTTAACATAAGATATCTTTCGTTTGGTTAAATTACATATGAGGATCATCTAATCAGACTTGCTTTACATAGTTACTCCTAACAATAATAATGCTAAAAATCAGAGTGGCAGACATATTTAAAGTGTTTACTAATGGCAAATAACTGCAAAGTTGGAAGAACAATGTAAAATGTGAGTTAATTTGTGTAATTTTCATCAGTCTCTTCAGTATTCCCTTGATTTTTTACTAAATTTTATTCAATTGACTATGCCAAGCCTTATCTTCACCCATTTAAAATTTGAAATACAGGCACACATGTTCTCAGAACCTCTTGAGACAAAAAAAAATATAATAAAATATGCCAGGCTCACTGGCTCACACCTATTATCCCAGCACTTTGGGAGGCTAAGGCAGGAGGATTGCTTGAGCCTAGGAGTTCGATACCAGCCTGGGCAACATAGTAGTACCAGACCCCATCTCTATAAATAAAACAATTTAAAAATTAGCCAGGCATGGTGGTGTGGGCCCATAGTCCCAGCCACTTGAGAGGCTGAGGTGGGAGGATCATTGGAGCCCAGGAAATTGAGGCTGTAGTTCATGCCACTGTACTCCAGCTGGGGCAATGGAGTGAGGCCCTGTTTCAAAAAAATAAAAATAAAAATGAATAATCATAAAATAAAATAAAATTTGAAATATAGCAAGGTAAGTCACAGATTTGTTCAAAATAAGTTAAAGCTATGGAAGAACTCTGAGAATCACAGAATTTTCTATTTACTTCGGTGGATAAGAGAGCTGAGGCACATGGCAAAAATGTTATATAGTTTTTACCTACAATTACATATAAGAGGCGTGACTAAAATATTGAACTTTGTAGTTTCAAATGCACCATTAACATTTTTCACTTAGGCTTCTTTGTTTCCTAAAAATAAGCAGTCAATGTTCAGTAGAAATGTCAAGAAATCAATAAAAAGTAATTAGGAAGAGTGTTTAATGTCCTTGAGAAAAGCTTTGAAAGCAAAAAGGGAATCTTCGGCTTAGTGAACAGTCAACATGCTTACATTTTCTTCCATAATAAAAAGAAAAGGCAATAATTTAAATTTTCTTTTAATAAAAATAAAACATACAGATGTCAAGTGTCACCCTGGGCCATATTGCAGTTAATGCGGTTGCTTTCCATCATAAAAATCCACCAGTGAAAGCTGTCCCAGGGTACTGACTCCTTCCTATAGGCAGTCACTGTTATACGTACCCATGTGTGATAACAAGCAACAGAGCAGGAACCCTCATGTTAACACTGAGTTGCTTTAGCTAACCATTCCTGTCATCTTAAAAGAGAGAAACTGAGAGAAAGGAAAGAATTATTGTGTGACTTCAACATGCCAAGGCAAAAATACACATGATCTCATAGGCTCTCACAATAACCTGTAAATTCTGTATTATTTATCTGCACTTATTAGAAAGTAAACAATATCTCAGACAGATTAGGAGTTTGCCAAGACCCTACAGGTGGAAAATAGCAGAGCTGGGATTCAAACTCAGATCTCTGACCACAAAGTCCCTACTCAAATGTCTTATTCAATGGAGGTTCTTATTATTTTGAGAGCTAAGGACTCCTTTCAGAATTTGGGGAAAGCTATCAATTTTTGTTTACATGTACAAATAAAAACCAAGCATACAATTTTGGAGTTTCATGGACCTCTTTTTCTGAAGCCAATTCAAGTTAAGAATTCTTCACATGAGGTCTGGCTCTAAATGACCTTTGACATCTTCCATAATTTAGAAAACTCAATAACATGATTCCACTAGAGATAAGACTAAAAGCTGTTTCCTTCTACACATTATTTTCTTTGCTTCGTTTCAGAGGTTTTCTTTCAATAATCTGTTTAACTATTTCAGAAGCAGATATAAGAACATTTGAGAACATCACCAAAATTATTGTAGATCATGATAAGTTAAGAAAGGAAAACTTAATTAGGGGTCTTTTGGATTATGTTAAGTATAATAAGGATGATTTAACTTTTAGGACTTTATTACAAATACTGCCACTATTATTTTGTTTTATGGATTATTTATGATAATAAAGGAATATTTTATTTAAAAGGTATCCCTGTAGATTAAAAAAAATACTTCATACATATAACTTCAGAAGCTGATGGGGGTATGAGGCCAGGGAGAAAGAGAGTCTCTAATTTTTTTCTTTTTATTGAGAGAACAAAGATGCTTATTAGGCTTAAAGATTTTTATTTTTAAGTTTGGACTAGCATTATTTAATACAAAAGCCCAATTTTCTGAAAGAAAACTGCAGTAATTTAATTTTTTTTAAGTACATTCCTTCTGAAAAAAAAATCTCAAAATGCCACAAACCAATTAGATATATTTTTATTTATGTGTTTGCAGAGTGCACAGCTTCAAACACACCAGGGGACTGTACCTAAATCTTTTATTAATATCATATTTAATGGGAAATTCCAAGTTGAATTATTGTAACATTGAATACAGAAACCCACTCATATGATTGTAAACATCTTTGGAATGAAATATAACTGTGTCATTGCTGAATAGTTAAAGGTAACAGTTTATTTCATATCAAATTTGAAACAATCTCTGACTAATTCTTTCCTTCTCCCCTTAATTGCTCTGAAACAGTTCTAAGAAGGCATTTTGCTATAGTGACTTTTTTTCCCCTCATATCTTTCTCTCAGGAGCACGACAAAAGATTTGAAAGAAAATCTAGCTTTTAAGTTTGTACAATCTTCTTATCATAGGACATTATTACCACTGATTTTAGGTCATATATTGTTACTACTACTAACGTGTTGTTATTATTACTAATCAATGTAAACATTACAATGTATTTTTATTTTATAGAAATGGAATGGCAAGTCTGCTATATCTAATAATTTGTTATAAATTACTCTAATTATCTGAATTAAAAGCATCATTTATCAAGTGATGAATAAGATTGCAGCCCAGCACAAAATACATTTTTCTTTAAAAGGTATTGTTTTCTCTACAAATAGATTTCTTTTTACTTTTTTTAGAATATTCAGATGATAATGGAATGAAAAAAATAAACTGGCTTTATAATAGAATCTTGCAAACTTCTAAATAATTTGAATTATATTAACTCTGAAAACTAAATAGCATTTATCTGCAAAGAAAGAGAGATTCATTTCTAAAGCTTTCTTTCTATTGAAATCTCTATTCCATAGGAGTAATTATGACTATACATTTTAACGTCCAACGGAGTCAAAGTATACAAGTGTGGCTAATATTTGGTGAAATATTATTTGAGAAAATTTAAAATTCTGAAAGAAAACTACCAATCCTTTTTTATGACCTCAATAGTTCCTTATAGGTCTCAGGGACTATTGTAATGGAAATTTTTAAATTTGGGTATCTGCAGTGTCATAATTAGAGGCTAATATTGGTAAGTGAAACTGTCAATCAAATATTCCTTAAAACAAATGTCATTTTATAATTCTACAGTCTTGTAAAATTACACACACACACACACATACCCCTATATATACCCATGCACTTCTTAAAGTTCTTAGTTTTCAAGTTTAACTTAGAAAAAAGCTAATTGACGATCATATGGACAGCAAGCCCCTGCCAAAACTAGTCCACTTGACTTGGTCTGTAGCTTATCACAGAATCTCAGATAAATTAATAAAACTGTATGCATTCTTTCTTGTTTGCCTACTCAGATACTTATAAGTCCCATTTATCTAGCAGTAGAAAAATAAACGAGAGAAGATATAAAGTATTCTAATATATCTATGCCTACATCTGATCTGTTTGTAAATATAATTAACATTTGAAAATCCTGCGTAAAGCTTCATCCAAAAGGGGCTTCTCCACGACAGTCACAGACGTTTGGTCTCTGCTACACTGCTATCAGCTCAGATCCATTAGAGACAAAGATTTAGTTTTTGTGAAACTGCTATAGGCATCTAAACCTGGGTTTGGATAATTTTTATCAGTCCAGTTTATCTCATTTGCTAGATCATCTTTCCATAAGCAAATTCCTCTTAAGTAGATTAACATCCTTCAGATCTAGGCGTCTACCCTCCCTCTGTGTCTTAAAATATGGACACAATTTTTAAAAAGAAATTTATAGAAATAGTCAAAGATAAAATGGGGAAGCCTTGGTAGGTTGGGCAATTCCTTGTAACTAAAGAAAGCAAAGACTTGTTGAAGACATGTAGGAAATGTTTTTCAATGGGACTCATTGCAACGGCAGGTAGGGTTTAACTTCAAACTATTCAAGATTTATCTTCCAACCTTGAAGTTCTATTATTCCAAGCATAGGATTAAACTTGATATACACCAATGATGCTGGTAATTTTGGCTAAACTCAAACATTTTCATATTTAAGTAAGATCTCATATGATTTTTACAGATCACAAAGTGCTACATCTAAGTCTTAATTTCAAGTATCCTGATTCTAATTCATCAACTAGTACCTTGTTCACACTGGGATGGGAAATAAAGAGTAGATCAAGAGGAGATCCCCTCTCAAAGTGGAGAAACACCTAATGTCCTTCACAAATTTTCTACTTCTGTACATCTCTAAAGCAAACATTTTGCCACTTCAGCACTTTTCGTCAAGGACAGCAGAGGCTACTTAAAATACATTGTCACTTGGCCGGGTGCGGTGGCTCACGCTTGTAATCTCAGCACTTTGGGAGGCCGAGGCAGGGGGATCACAAGGTCAAGAGATCAAGACCATCCTGGCTAACATGGTGAAATCCCAGCTCTACTAAAAATACAAAAAATTACCCGGGTGTGGTGGCTGGAGCCTGTAGTCCCAGCTATTCGGGAGGCTGAGGCAGGAGAATGGCATGAACCCGGGAGGCGGAGCTTGCAGTGAGCGAGATCACGCCACTGCACTCCAGCCTGGGCGACAGAGTGAGACTCCGTCTCAAAAAAAAAAAAAAAAAAAAAAAAAAAATACATCGTCACCTATCCCATGCTGATTGCTATTCCTAAAAGCTATATTTTATTAAATATAGTTTTAAAAATTCAAGTGGCTACCAAAGAGCATTTTTATGTTCAGAATTTTATAAATATATCCAACAATAGAAACAACTCTACATTTTTTAAAGTCAAACTAATATTTTCAGATGCCATAAAAAGCACGGCAACGATCACAAATCTCGAACGACAGGCACTAACAGCATGTTTGTCCCCACAGATTACTAATTTCATTATTATGAAATTATAGCTTTTATTGGCCATCAGCAGATGAATGGAGGTGGGGGGAACTAAATGCACCAGGACCAATAAAACCTGTCTGTAAATGATAAATATAATCTTGTTTGTGCTATGACTTGAGAAACATTACATTTTAGTGATATTTTTCCAAGAAGGAATGCTTAAATGTGATCCATTAATTTCATGACAGTAGTGACAATAAAGTATGAAATAATGAGATTTATTGCACAGAAGTGCCAGCAACACTTAAGTATTTTTCTCAAATCATAAAATTCTTGAGCCTTGGAAAACCAAGGCTTTTTCATTTGCTTTTTCTTACAGATTTTTAACTATGCCTTTTGTCTGTTTATCTTACTGTTGTTTCATTATAAAATATATGATTGCTTGTTTTTTATTTGCTTATGTGATATGCAGATTAATCTTCCAGTTCATTATACAGAAGTTGTTTCACTTAGTCTTCTGCAAACTCAGTTGTACAATTTAGTAAACCTTAGCCCGACACTATCACTGCTCTTCAAATGAAAATATCCAGAATATAAACTCTTGAAAAAAGGAAATGATCATTTTGAAGATTCAACTCTAAATTCACTGAATCCAGCTCAACAAATCACTAAAAATCACTCAGCAAGTGGTCACACTTTTTACTTAATATGTCCCTCCCACCTCTACTGCCTCCCCAGAGGACACTGGGAGATGGGAGATAGAAAGAAGAAATTAAGGAAACATTGCCTTTAACACACCTTGCATATATTATTCCTTGCTATGATATCTGGTAGGCAACTAGCAATTTGTTAAATTAACTCATTTCCTCTGACTCATTCTTTGTTACTGAAGGGCTACAGCTCTGTTCTATAAAGAACCCCTACTTTGTAAGTGCTTGTTCAGCATATTCCATTTTTGCTGATGGTATCTGAAATTAACCAGTGTGCCAATCTGAGCACACACAAAGGTATCAGAAAAGGCAGCGATGGCAAAAACCGTCTTTAGCAGGAGTCACTGGGGTAGAGGTCTAGTGTTTCCCTGGTGAAGCCAACACTTTTTCAAAGATCGATTGTGTTGTAACACCACCTCAATGAAAGCAATAGGTTTCAACCACAAATTTTCTTAAAATATTCTCAAATTAAACAATAGATCACACATGTTGTGAACATTTTTATATCTAATGCTTTGTTAAATTTTCCTGTCTTAGTTCTAAACAGTTTGTATTCTAAAAGAAGCCACGTCATGGGTAAAAGTAAGAATACAACAGGTTTCTAGTCCAATGTGTTCTATCCTGTGAGCTGCTGACCAGAAGAAAGTGAATTACATTTCTTTTCTTCTTTTCTTTTCTTTTCTTTTTTTTTTTTTTTGTAGACAGGGTCTTGCTCTGTCACCCAGGCTAGAGTGCAGTGGCACAAACATGGCTCACTGCACTCCAGCCTGGGCGATGCAGCGGGACTCCGTCTCAAAAAAAAAAAAAAAAAATTATTAGTGAGATATCTCTACAATATCATAGGACTAAAAAGATCAAAGCATTTCTGCAATCATTTGGGAAATCAAACAGATATGATATTTCAGAACTAATAACATTTATTACAATATTTAGAATCCAAAGGGGTCAATGTAAACCCTTTTCTGACTTATGCTGTTGGTATTCAGCCCCTAATAAATTCAGTTAAAGAATGTCGTAGTGTTTCAAGGCCAGATAATAAGACTACAGAGGTGAGGAATGCCCTTGTGGTCTTCAAATATTATTTCCTCATCCCTCCCATCCTTTGACCACAATAAACACTGTTATGAAAGAAATTCAAATATAAAAATATTTCTGTAAACAAATATAATTAAATGCCACCCTGTTAAAACTGTTGATTTATTTAAGGAAAACCAACATGAAACCCAATCAAATTTGCAATTCTAGGTTAGCCCTCATTTGCTAACTTTTATGCTTGCCTGTATTATTGTTGAAAACCCAGCCATTAGAGAGAAAGAAGAATGAAAGACAAAAATGGGACTGTTAAGACAATAAAAACAGTCTAAACAGCCTTATCATTCACCTCATTTTCTTGACTCCTCACTTCCTCAAGTTTTAAGAAATGACTGATAATTTTGCAAGTGAAAATTCAGGCCTGGCATGGTGGCTCACGCTTGTAATCCCAGCACTTTGGGAGGCCGAGGCAGGCAGATCAGGTCAGAAATTAGAGAACAGCCTGGCCAAATGGCAAAACTCTTCTCTACTAAAAATACAAAAATTAACCAGGTGTGGATTGTATGTACCTGTAATCCCAGCTACTCAGGAGGCTGAGGCAGGAGAATCGCTTGAACCCAGGAGGAGGAGGTGGTAGTTAGCCAAGATTGCGCCACTGCACTCCAGCCTGGGCCACACAGCGAGACTTCTCCTCAAAAAAGAACAATTCATAGTAATACCGACAAGAGAATCATATATTAATCCATTCTCCTTTAAAAGCCAATCTCTACCAACACAAATGCCCAAACATGGGTTGCTGTTTATTTCAGCAGATTCACTTGATTTTCATACAAGTGTGATTTTATGTATGACTATTAGGCACATGTGAACACTGACACACGTCCCACACATAGCCTTTTAGAAGAAAACACATTTTTCCACCAGCTTCTTCACGGAAATACATGAGAGTGATGTCCTAGAGTCATTTTTTAGATGTGGGCAGTCTCCAATCAATGCCTTAAAGACAGCACTCAGGATACACTTCCCTAAACCATCCATTTCCTATTGATTTTTTTGTTGTTGTTATAAATGACTCGTATTCCCACAACAGGAAAAAGAATTCAAAGATTTTCCATTTTTGATATTCGGTATGTGAGACAAGTCTCAAAGATGAGAAGTTGTTACTTTTACAAAAAGAGTCATCTGAGAAGGATACTTGATTACTAGGAAAAGAGAAAATACAATTCCTAGCACTTTGATTTATCTTGTGATGAAATCTTAAGGAAAAGTCACATTTGTGATCTCATGATCTTGGTATCCATTGTCAGTTTATGGACTTTCAAATGTACTTGGGAAAGTTTCAGTTTAAGGGGGTCCCTTATTTACCAAGGTGTACCATACACGTTTTCTTTTTGTTCAACTAAATGAATGTCGGATAGTTAAAATATCTTAAATTGTTCATGGAATAAATCAGGGTGAAATCACAGAAATAAATTAGAAAGTGATAATTGATCTATAATCTATAATTTTCTCCATTTATTTTTGTCAAGTTAGAAAGTGAATCATCTTTTAGTTGAAAACATTCACTTTAGTTGACAGCTTGGCCTACTTCAAAATAGATTTTAATAAAGGGAGAAATCAGGGGTTTGTAAGATATGAAACCTTTTGAAAAATGCAGGCTTACTCACATTGAAGACCACAATAATTAATATTTAAAAATCACCTTCGAATATGCTGGCCCCATGGTCTTTACATCCCTCTATCACTGAGTTGTTATTCTTCTGGGAGAGCAATGCCAGGCTTTTTAATAGTGAAAACTGGGTAATTACTGGCAAGTAATCATTTCTTGCATTCTTGTGTCTTGATTTCAACACATGGAATGAATGTCACAGTCATAACAAGAGAAAATAGTTCAGATTTCTCAGAAGCAAAAGATGTCTGACTTAATAAAAAGTCCAAAATTGCAGATTTTCTAAAAAGATATTGAATCATTAGTATACTTACACAATATATATTAGAATATACATACATTCTTTGATCCTTCTTTGAAAATAGAGAAGATGAGGATAGGAGCATGAATGCTACTTCCAAAAAATCAGGGTGCTCTGAGAACATGAACAGGACCTGACTTCTGGAAAGCTGCAAAAGGCTTCTAGGGAAACTACTACTGAGTTGAAATTTGAAGGATGGTAAGTTAATTTAAGACAGCAAAGGGCCAGCATGGTGTGGGAGGTGTGTGGATTGGGTCTAGACATGCAGAGGAAAGGCCTTGCTTGAAGACCCAGAGGCAGGAGGGGACATAGCCAGTTCCAGTAAGTGAATGCAGGCCAGTGTGACAAGGGTCTAAAGGGAAGAGGATGGGACAGGGGAGGAAAGGAAGGGAAAGGGGATGAAAAGGAATCAGGGAAGAATATGCATTAATATGGCGCTTGCTTATCTTAAAATGTATCAGTGTGCTCACTCACATGAATTACATATACTATCTTAGCATAATACACTACACATTCCCTTTCTACTCTTATTTACATTATCAAATAGTTTATCAAGTCCTTCTATTCATAGATATAAACTTTAACTCTATTCTTTCAGCTGATGTGTAGGATTAACTCAAGATATCAACTAGCGGAGGCAAGCAAAACCAGGATTTATTGTATTTGTAGTGAAAAGAAAATACTAGTTGAATAAATTTAAAAGGATGCATATTTTTATTTATGTATTTATGTATGTATGTATGTATGTATTTATTTATTTATTTATTTATTATTATTATACTTTAGGTTTTAGGGTACATGTGCGCAATGTGCAGGTTAGTTATATATGTATACATGTGCCATGCTGGTGCACTGCACCCACTAACTCGTCATCTAGCATTAGGTATATCTCCCAATGCTATCCCTCCCCTCTCCTCCCACCCCACAACAGTCCCCAGAGTGTGATGTTCCCCTTCCTGTGTCCATGTGTTCTCATTGTTCAATTCCCACCTATGAGTGAGAATACGCGGTGTTTGGTTTTCTGTTCTTGCGATAGTTTACTGAGAATGATGATCTCCAATTTCACCCATGTCCCTACAAAGGACATGAACTCATCATTTTTTATGGCTGCATAGTATTCCATAGTGTATATGTGCCACATTTTCTTAATCCAGTCTAGGCATCACCATTCAGGACATAGGCATGGGCAAGGACTTCATGTCTAAAACACCAAAAGCAATGGCAACAAAAGCCAAAATTGACAAATGGGATCTCATTAAACTAAAGAGCTTCTGCACAGCAAAAGAAACTACCATCAGAGTGAACAGGCAACCTACAAAATGGGAGAAAATTTTCACAACCTACTCATCTGACAAAGGGCTAATATCCAGAATCTACAATGAACTCCAACAAATTTACAAGAAAAAAACAAACAACCCCATCAAAAAGTGGGCGAAGGACATGAACAGACACTTCTCAAAAGAAGACATTTATGCAGCCAAAAAACACATGAAAAAATGCTCACCATCACTGGCCATCAGAGAAATGCAAATCAAAACCACAATGAGATACCATCTCACACCAGTTAGAATGGCAATCATCAAAAAGTCAGGAAACAACAGGTGCTGGAGAGGATGTGGAGAAATAGGAACACTTTTACACTGTTGGTGGGACTGTAAACTAGTTCAACCCTTGTGGAAGTCAGTGTGGCGACTCCTCAGGGATCTAGAACTAGAAATTCCATTTGACCCAGCCATTCCATTACTGGGTATATACCCAAAGGACTATAGGTCATGCTGCTATAAAGACACATGCACGCGTATGTTTATTGTGGCACTATTCACAATAGCAAAGACTTGGAAAGGATGCATATTTTTAAAGATAATTCTTATCTAAGTTCTATGTATGTGTTAATAAATACATATAAGTGTCTTTACACTCAAGGAAAAGTAATTACCTGTTATTTCCTTAAGAGAATTTACCCTCGACTTGACTAGATCCTTTGATTTTTTTGTTTGTATCAATTGTGAGTTAAAGAAAAGCATTCATTTTTGCCCTATCATTTCACTCACAGTATTGCCGAAATTATTTTACCAGTTATACATATTGAAATTTCAGTATTATTTCATTAAAAGTGAAATGAAAACCATTCTAATAAATTATATATACTAATATATATGGGGAGGCAATTGTTTTATATTCATTTTTTTTCCTGCTAGCTAAAGCACCAAAGACAGATACAGAGTTTTAATCAGAACATCTGCTTAAAAAATAACTTGAATAGCTGGGGAAAGGGTGGAAAGAGGAAATGGGAGGGGTCTGCTAATGGGTATGAGGTTTGTTTTTGGAGTGAGGAAAATATCCTGGAGTCAGATAGTGGTAATGAGTTGTACAACATTGTGACTTTACTAAAAACACTGAATCGTACACTTTGAAGTGTGAATCTTATAACATGTAACTTATACTTTTAATAAAGTTGTTAATAACATTTTATAAACAATTTGAGTTATTAAATCCTAGAAAAAGAGGTATGTACATTTAAATATTTTCTTAATTTTTTCTTTGTCCTATTCACAGCCAGACCTCTACATTGCTCAATATGGATTTACACATTGACATTATAGGAACATTTGAACCATCTGTAATATTAGCATGTTTCTAGAGAAAAGATGGCTCAAGACAACAAAGGGTAAGAAATTCTAAACTAATAATCTCAAAAGCTGTACCAATCACATTTATGTGGTGACATAAAACAAGAAGTAAACAAAGAAAGCAGAAAATTTTGTTCTCCTATGTTTGAAGCCATTTTTCCATTCTTTTTAAAGTCTCAATATAAAATTACATCTGCATTTGACTAAGTTCAAAAATGGTTCACACAACCGGACAACTGTCACATAATTCTACTCCATTAAACGTTCTCTACTGACTTTTCTAGGAAAGCAGATTTCATTCCCTACAACTGCATTAATCACTAACCCAGGCAAGCTGTTTAGCTAATCAGAATCTGGGTCTGACAACTGCTCTAATTTACTGATTTCCATTTTTGTGCCACTACAACCATACCAAGCCCCTCAATCACTGTCAACTACAGAACAGGAGGAAGTAGACAAGTTTCATTTTTAATGATTACTTAATTAAAGGCAGAGTTAAAGTTGCATGGTTAGTTTTTATCCATGCAAAATTACTCATACATACTTTCAAACTAATTGGCCATGGAACAAACGCACTCTCTTTTGAAGAAGTGGAAACCCAAATGCAAATTCACAAGGATGGAATCGAGAGAACGCATATTACTCATTTAAGATATCTAAGTATATGTGGCAAAATAACTTTGGGTTAGCTTTAAGGTCTTTATCTGTAGAAGCATTTATAATGGCACTTGTGAATGTTTTTCCAGGAAGGCTTACACCTTATTTGTAAATGAATGAGGTAGAATATACTTTCAATAAGGAATATATTTCCTTAGTCTATCTAGGTGAAGTTCTGTCTGGAGGTAGTGGATAGACTTAATAGCTTCTGGAAATCGCTCCTAGTCCTGAGATTTTAATATTATATGAAAAGTGAAAACCAAGTAACAGCTCTATGGGGGGCAGTTTTATTGTTTCAATTTCATGATATATTTGATCCCAAAAGAAAGACTAGAAAGTCTCCAAAATTAGCCTTGGAAGAATAGGGTAAGCCATAGAGGATGTGAGCCATTCTTCCCCAAGCACTGGTGCTAAGGCCACCCTGAAATCAACTGAAGAAGGGGCCTTTGTTCCCTTGTACAGTTCCCAGCTCACCTCCTCCTAGGCCTTTATTTGGTCATTCTTCCTTCCCGTGAATGCTCATGCCTCTTTTATGAGCCTCGGCTTTCTCCCCACTGCAATAAAGACAGGTATGTCTGCTATTGAAACACCTTAATGCTGTGCTTGTGTCTTAAAATGCCCTCGCTGAAATGTGGGCACATTATCAAAATCAGTCCTTGATACTGAGAAGATCCTGTCTGCCTGCATGACTCTCCTGTAATGAACTTTTCCTAGAGTGGAATCACTAATACGTATTTCGTGATGTTTCTCTCCTTCTATGTTTCTTCCATTTTCCAGCTGTTCCTTGAACGCGATAGAAAAGAGGCAATTCTCTCCTTATCTTTTACTTATGTGCTTACTCATTGAAAATTGCGGTTACCTTTTCATAATTTTTTTTTTTTTGAGATGGAGTCTCACTGTCATCAGCCTGGAGTGCAGTGGTGCAATCTCGGCTCACTGCAACCTCTGCCTCCTGGGTTCAAGCGATCCTCCTGCCTCAGTCTCCCGAGTAGCTGGGACTACAGGCATGTGCCACCATGCTCAGCTAATTTTTGTATTTTTAGTAGAGACGAGATTTCACCATGTTGGCCAGGATGGTCTCAATCTCTTGACCTCGTGATCTGTCTGCCTCGGCCTCCCAAAGTGCTGGGATTACAGGCGTGAACCACCATGGCCGGCCATTTTTCATCATATTGATGTCTAACAGCTTGTCCCATATTATATTGAGATATCAGTGATGGCACTGAAATTTGTTTTTCTAATTCTTAATAAGTCTAAGCCATAATCCAGATGCTATAAAAAGTAACAAGGCCATACTGCACTGATTTGTGAAAATCTTATCTGCTTCTGCAATTTATTTCTGTAAGACAGCTCAATGTGAAGTGATCGCCATGTCTTTTAATTGGTCTCTAATTGCTCTATAGTAACCAGCTCTAGCACATACATAAATAGATTGGATACAGGCCTCTTTCTGGCTCTAAAATTAATTAGTTCTCTCTTTTAGAGAATTTTATCACTGAGTTGAAATTCCGTTGCATTACACATTTATGCATTTATGCTGGAGCACTATACCAGCCCCAGCAAAGACTGTAGACACTTGAAGATTGTCCAACATTATCATATAGGCCAATAAGAAAGCTCTGTCAAGCTTTTAGAACAAAGAGGCAAGTATTCAGCACTAAGCAATCCTCTAATTTGTTCAAGCCAAAAATGAGCAGTTAACTCTGGATATGAGTAGGAAAAATTTAATAAGTGAATTGAGAGTTTCTCTAATTACCCATGCATCTCTAAGAAATATCTATTTGAAGGACTGACTGGTGATGAAAATTATAGGCATGACAAAGCTCATAGAGGTGACTAGCCCAGGGCTGTCTTCTCTGATGTAACCTAGGGATTCTCCAACAGAATAGCTGACTCAAGCTCAGCTCACACAATACTACTTCAATCTTTCCCAATCCACTTCTCTGAAGAACTTGTTTCTTAAGCTCTAATGTTTAATGTGACAATGAAATCTGCTCTACAGAAGGAATTGAATTGCAGGTAACATCCATCTAATCCTATGGCTTACAGGACTTTCACTCTATTAACCTACACCAAATACACAATTCAGGATAGCAAACCATCTTTAAACATAGATTACATTGGCCAGGTGCGGTGGCTCACGCCTGTAATCCCAGCACTTTGGGATGTTGAGGTGAGTGGATCACCTGATGTCAAGAGTTTTGAGATTAGCCTTGGCAACAGGGTGAAACCCCGTCTCTACTAAACACACAAAACTTAGCTGGGCGCAGTGGCGCATGCCTGTAATCCCAGCTACTTGGAGGCTGAGGCAGGAGAATCACTTGAGCCTGGGAGGCGGAGGTTGCAGTGAGTCAAGATTGCGCCACTGCACTCCAGCCTGGGCAACAAGAGCGAGACTCTGTCTCCAAAACAAAAAACAAAAAACAAAAAACAGATAGATTATATTGTATTTTAACCTTTCTGAAAAGAATCACGAGGCTTTACTGCCTTCCATCTTCAATGAACTTGTGAAAAAAGTCAGAAGGGCAGGTATAGGCAAAAGTGGTAAAAATTTTTGATGCTGTTTAATATGATCAATACTTCTGAAATTATAATTTGCAGGGCTCTTGAGTTCTTTCTAATGCAGAACAGCCCAGAGGTTATTGTTGCTGCAGGAGTTAAAGGTGAATGAAAAAGCAAAGGCAGAAAGTGGGGAGGGCAAAGATACACAGGTTTCAATTAAAGAGTGCTGTGTCACTTTTTCACTAAATAAAAGGAAGTGTTGATTTCTACCAGTAATATAATTTTCCCCTCTCTAAGGGAACTAGGGAACTTTGAAAGTGAAAAGGATCATAACATTATCCAACATGATCCAACTTTTGGGAAAACTTTTCTAAGACACGAGTAGTCTTTTATTTTCTATGTATTCCTAAGAATGTTGGTTTTGATGAAGATATTTTCCTTCACATTATAGATCAGTGACATGAAGCTCTCTCTTCAAAACAAAATGGAAAACCATCTTCATTTCCACCTGGGGCTGGGGGTGAAGAGGGGAAGAGCAGACATGGAAAACTGGCAAACACTCTGGGAAGGGAGGCCAAGGCATTCTTTTGGGTCAAAATCATCTAATTTTGTGGTCGCTTTCATTGACTAGTCAGTCTGATTTTTAGCATCCAGACACTGGCTGAAAGCACTGAGCGCATTCTTTTGTTTTGCCTTTGGACTGTTTAGAATTGGCTTGATTATATCCTTATTTGGATATTACAGTTTGATAACAAGGGGACACATAATACCTTGCTCCCTCTGATTCTTTAAATACTCTCATTTGTAAGCACCTGATTTTTAACAGATGGCACTTAATGACATTAGCAAAAAGAAGGTCCTTCTGACCACGTGTCATTTGGTGAATCTGGAGACCCACACATACCCGGCACAGTGTCCCAGCCAACATCACAGTGAACGTCAAGCAACTTCACACTGCGTGTCAAACAATGTGTGCTTTTCGGAATTCTGCTTTGTAATCCAACAGAGAACAGAATAACTAATTCTCCCTCGATTGCTCTGTGGTATCTCTATTTCTCAGTATAGAAAATGCCATTATTTTGCATTTTACTCATTTGTGTACTTTCCCATAAAACTGTGATAAGGGTACATTGCTTTTCTCAAGTTTTGTTCAGTCTTTTTCTTTTCTTTTCTTTTCTCTTTCCTTCCTTCCTCTCTCTCTTTCCTTCTTTCTTTTGAGAGAGGGTCTCACTCTGTCACCCATGCTGGAGTGCAGTGGCACCATCATAGCTCACTGCAGCCTTGAACTCCCAGGTCCAAGCGATTCTTCTGCCTCAGCCTCCTCAGTAGCTGGGATTACAGATATGCGCCACCATGCCCAACTAATTATTTTTGTTGTTGTTGTTCTTGTTGCCTAGGATGATCTCAAACTCCTGGGCTCAAGCAATCTCCTTCCTCGACCTCCCAAAGTGCTGGGGTTACAGGCATGAGCCACCATGCCCAGCCTGTTTAGTAATTTTCGAGTTCACAACTTTGCTGGTATATTTTAGTATCTCAAGATTGATCAGTGTGCTAAAATTTCACCCGCTCTTACCTTTTGCATCATGAGTAATTGCAGGGCACCATGCCAGGTCCCGTCAGAGTTGACTCAAGTAAAGAGGACTGAACCAGGAGGGTCCTGAAAGCCGGAGTCCTAGCTCCCGTGGACCCTTGCTGTGGGATTTCAGGCAAATAACTTACTCTCTCTGGGCTCTACTATTCTAATCTGTAAAATGAGCACACATCAAATCTCCTTTGATTTTACTACAAGGTCACTGAATAGAAGCTGTCTGGGAAAATATTATCAGTGTCAAGGCTGTGTGTGAGCAAACTCTCCCTCTGTCTCACACATGTGCACACACCCACACATTCTGCTTAACTCAAAGGACAATATCTTTTAGACATGACCTAATTTTATTTAGGCTCAGGATCTTGTCAGTGTGGGTCTTCATAGTTGTTTTATACAATTAAACTATGTGATATGAGACCAGAGCTCAGACTTTATTATTATTAGTCATGCTCAAAAGAAAAAACAAGGAACTGATCGAGCACCATGATGGGTCATGAAGAAAAAACACAATAAAGAATACTTTAAAAAATGAAGCACCTCACGAGACTAAATATTAGTAATAGCACAATCTCTGAAATGTCAGAATAGTTACATATAGAACACTCTGGAAAGGAAAACACACTTAAATTGGAACACTTATCTATGGGAAAAAAGAAACAGTCATAAGAATATTGGCAAAGTATTACGATGAACATCTGCAATCTAGGCTTTAAATTATGATAATAATTGATATTAACAAGTGTTGGACACAATTTAGGACATGCATTTTTAAAACGTGAGTTTTAACCAGATAGATTCTAGACGTGACAGGCAGAATGGAAGATTAAAGTTAGAAGACCATCTACCCTCAGTGAAAAGAATACACTAGTCTCTACCTGGTAGGATAGGTTTGATGTGTAGCAGCTATGGAAGCACAGCTAAAACCAAGCCAAAAACCTTCTCCTTTGGCTGGACAGGAAGAAATTAAAGTCCAGGGGAAGGCAGACAAGCATGAGGTATGCATCATTATGTGCAATCTTTCAAAACAGAATCAAAGAGGAAAATGCTGTGCTTCTCTTTCTCAAAATTAAGAGGGTTTATAGAGCTAACTTGTCTTTTACGTACTCCTAACAAACATAATGTAGGAACAAGGGAATGAAAATTGTTTGTGTTTATGGGGGCATATCTCCTTATTTCACAATGGTTCACAAAATTTAGACTTTACTGTATCAGAGGAAGGAAATGAAGAAAACTAATATATACATCAAAGTACATTTTCTCCAAGGGGAATCAAAATTTCATAGTTTTTTTCAGACCAAATATGTTCTAGCTAATGATTTCTGAAATAGAGACTGGCTAAAAAGGAGGAGGCTCTGTTCTACACTCTACATACCAGGACCTTTTATGCCACTTTGGAAACATGAGGCTTTTTTTTTTCAGAAATGAAAATATTCACTTAAAAAATGAGTGACCTGACCGGGTGTGGTGGCTCATGCCTGTAATCCCAGCACTTTGGGAGGCTGAGGTGGTCAGATCACAAGGTCAGGAGATCAAGACCATCCTCGCTAACACGGTGAAATCCCATCTATACTAAAAATACAAAAAATTAGCCAGGCGTAGTGGCGGGCACCTGTAGTCCCAGCTACTTGGGAGGCTGACGCAAGAGAACGGCATGAACCCAGGAGGCGGAGGTTGCAGTGAGCCGAGATCGTGCCACTGCACTTCAGCCTGGGTGACAGAGTGAGACTCCATCTCAAAAAAAAAAAAAAAAAAAAAAAAAAAGAGTGACCTATAGAGAAGACAAATGAGGTTGTCCTCAGAGCCATTAGCTAAAATAATAATCTTTCTGCATAATGTAGCTTTGGTATCTCTTCTAAGATTTTATGTATGTGCAAACAGCAACCCTCACTCCAGTCTCTTCCTTAAGAATAAGTGACTTCTTCGTTGTCCACAATCAATCACGCCAGCTACTGGCAAAGGCATTTGGTGATGTGGCTTCTTTCCAGAAGGACTATGAAAATTTGCTTGTAGTGAGAACCCTGATAAGTGTAGTAATGTGTCCTTTTCAGCTACCTAACTGGACCTGCACATGTCAGGTGGAAGGACCCCTGACAGAGAAATTCCATACTTGGCCATCTCAAAGGAGTGGTGGTAGAGAAGGAAGGTAGAGAAAGAGGGTGTTTCTCCTCCTGCCCATCATGGTGCTCTAGTATCCCATGCACTCAGCAGATTTCCTTCAGAAGTGCCACACTGACTCTTGTAACACTGGCCTGTGACTATTCTGTCCCTTCCAGATGTACTCTGCTTTTGTTATTTTTCTGCTGCTTAAAAGAGAAAGCTCATTTGGGCCCGAAGTAATCAAAAGGCAAATGCTGTTCGTTGCACACAAAAATATTAATCCAATTTAATACATGGATATTTTTGTTCCATGACCCACTTTTGGAGATGGGTAAATTGTAGGGTCTAATTTTTCCAGGAAGCCTTCATTATACCATCTTTCTCTCCTTAGAGGGGACTTTGATTACCTAAGCCAGCTTTCCAGGGCCAAAGCTCAGTTGGAATCTAGGGAAGCAAAACAGTTAGACTGTGTTTGTCACAGCAATGCCAGGCAAAGACCCTACATGACAGAAAATTGTGTGCTGCTGGACAAATTGACTTTGCTAAGAGGCTGAATGAAACTGACTCACTCATGATCCATTAGGCAACTGGCTGGAATCCAGCAGGCTAGAAAATAGCTACACAGAATAAATCTTTGCGTCTGTTGCCAGAGTCCAACTGTGCTAAATTCTCATAGTGAATGTATGTAATAGGTAGTTTTGACCCTGTCCTGAGAACACTCAGCACACACAAAAAAATCACTGATTGTATTTGGAAAATACTTCAAGTCATTATGCATATTAGAATTGGGCTTTGAAGGCTAATTAAGTTATGGAAATAAAGTAATAAGAATAAGAAATGGACCTTAAAGGTTTATTGAGTTGTTTTAGATTAGAACAGTCTTATATATATGGTGGATGTTCAATAAAGGTATTTCACTACTAGCTATGAAGATTATGACGACATGATAAAGTCAATATCATCTTTTCTTTAGGGAAAACAAGATACACACAATTCGCTTTTAATTATCGAAGCAGAAAGCAACCCAAATATTCATATGAAAAGCTAAAAGAAGGATCCTGCTGATGTATTTCAGTAACAACTCCCTAATCAGCAGGAAAAAAAAAATACAAATTAAACTATTTAATCACACCAACAATTCCCATAACTTCTTTGATGTTCTTCCTTCATTTAACTTTGGCATGATCTTACAACTCAAAAAGTTACATTTTCCCAAAGTTTCAATCAGTTGAGCAAGAGTACATGAACTTTTAAAAAAATTGCTCAATGTGTCACAATAAATATCTTTATCCATTCACTAGTATATAGAAAATTTTGTGGTTGCAATTGCAATTCTCTTTTTCTCATATCATTTTTAGATTCTGTGTTTCTTAACAGCATGACTAGTGCAATTTGAAGAAATGTGGTCCTGGAAAAATAGGTATGTTTGGGGTGATATTATCAATAGGGGAAATGGAGCACTGCGTGGAGTGCAGAGTCAGGAAGAGAACTGGCATCTCACCTATTTTTGTTTGTTTGTTTGTTTGTTTTGTTTTTTGAGACGGAGTCTGGCACTGTTGCCTGGGCTGGAGTGCGGTGGCAGAATCTCAGCTCACTGCAACCTCCCATTCCCGGTTCAAGAGATTCTCCTGCCTCCCAAGTAGCTGGGATCACAGGCGCCCGCCATGTCCAGCTAATTTTTTGTATTTTCAGTAGAGATGGGGTTTCACCATTTGGCCAGGCTGGTCTCGAACTCCTGACCTCGTGATCCGCCTGCCCTCATTCAAGATAACACTAAGTCAACACAAAGTGCTGGGTTTACAGGTGTGATCCACAGCACCCAGCCTGCATCTCACCTTTTAATGTGAGTGAAAATGAAATTTATAGATTGTCTTTTTTGGGGGGAGTTAGGATTAATAAATGGCTAACACACACACACACACTGAGAGAGAAACAATAAAATCTCCAAGTTTCCATGTAACTAATAGAAGAGATTCCTTAGATAGCAGCCAGATACTCCTACTAAAAATATAAAATAAAATAAAATCACCTTAAATTTCTAATTCTTTCCTTTGTGATTACCAGCTCAGCCTAAGTATCAAGAGCCCTGATAAAGAGTCATGCTGCTCAAGGTTACTGTTGATACTCAAAAGAAAAAAAAAAAGCTATGTGTGTATCTTTCTTGCTTTCTTTACATGCCCATGAAGTTTATCTTCACCAGGAGATCTACAGGTGCTGATTTTAAATCTTTGGAGTCCTGGGCTTTTATAAACTATCACTGGCTCAGAGCTTTGAAGCCTAGAGAAAATGGAGCAAGGCCCAAAATGTTGTGTTCCGTGTCTTGCAGCTATACCACCTACTCCCCTGGGAATGAATGCAGCAGGAGGTACTTAGCTGAGGCCTCCATTGTCCTTATGGCATACATCTCTGGAGGATGGTCCAGCCATGATAAACTTGCAATACAGTAGGTCTGCTCTGGCTGCAGCACAGCAGACATTTTCCCATGGTGCTGGGTGAGTGGAGGAGTCACTGAAGCTGCCTCGGGGTAAGGGACTCGCTGCGGGGGGCGGGGGAATAAGTAGACCATGGGACCAGTGGAATTAAGGGTTCTTGGGATCCTATAATTACTTCAAAAGAGGAAATCTGGTCTTACTGTTTTAAATACAAAATAGGATTTCATTTGGAGAAAACAGAGAGTCAAGTGCTTTAAAAATTTGATTTTCAAAAGCATTGAGATCTAAATCAGCATGGAGTAGCTGGCTCTATTGGACCCCCTCATTCAAGATAACACTAAGTCAATGATCTCAAAGTTGAAGGTGTATCAAATGTATAAGGAAGGGCAAGGACATTCTAGAATGCTTTCCCTAAGATAGACCTGAAGTCCTAGATTGACCCCAGAACCAAAGCAGCTTCCCACTCGTTCCTCTCTTCTAAACCAGACAATGATCCAATTCATGCAATTAAGATTAGAACAGAAGCTAGCACATTTTCAGAAGCAAGAGGTAGGACTGAATCTGACTAGGACACTATCATGACATGTATGTGAAATTCCATACTTTGTCAGGGTTTCATACTCAAGCCATAAGCTATATTTTGGTTATGAAAACGATGTGAATCAGCTAGTAGGTAAATGAAATAAAAATATAGATATCATTTATATTTCATATGTATAAATATGTATATGTATATTACATATACATAGATGTATACACGTAGCATTACGTTGTTACATACACATATGTGTATACATGTTACATTAAGTATATGTATATATGTAATTTGCTTCTTTGTTAATAAGTAAGCCAAAAAGGAGACCTCACTGCAAGGAGACAGAACAATTTTTTAAAAGCACAATTGCAGGTATCTCAGTTCTCCACAAGAATATAAAAGGCAAATATTGTCAGAAGAAAAGAACAGAAACAACAACAAAGTCGTTTATTAAGTTGCCTCAGTCCAAGTTCAGTTCTAGAAGCAATCTTTGTTCATTCTTTATGTTATTTTCAAATATTAAGAAAGAAAGGTAATTTTTATCGTGTCACATTCATTAAGAAACAAGAGTCCATGAACTCTTCCTTTTTCTTTTGGTTTCTCTTATTGTTGCCACGATCCCAGTTTTATCTACAAACTGCTGAACACTGGAGTCCACACTACAAAAGCAGATATTATGAGAATCTGTGAAGCAAAAGATCTTATCATGAAAGTTTTGCAATTTTTACTATTTGATCACAAAAACCTGAACTATACAAATAATAGGCTCACTTTTTCTTGGACAGCTCTACAGTTGGCTGTACGGTTGCTTTTTAGTCATATCAATCCCTTTGGGTATTCAGGATACTATCTTGCTTTTCTTGGCTGCAGCACTCCTTCTTGGAAAACATCTGGGCCACAAGGCACATGTTGTGTTTAAGATTATGGTGTGACGACCCTAGGAGGCCAACCAGAGCCTAGACCATATAAGAACAAATGCAACTCAAAGTAATTCAACATTTCAAATGCCTAATAGATGAACCAGCAGCAAGCTGTGGTTTCAGGAGTATAATAAAAACTGGAATAGGAATTCATACAGAATCAAACTGTTCTAACAGTAAAGAAAATATACATTTATTTTTATTAATGAACAACCTAAAGTAACAATTGCTTTAATAATGTTATTTAAGTAATTGTTGAAAAAATGTCACTGTTATTACACTGGCTCTAAGTGGGGATTGGAAAAAGATTTTCTGGGAGTTTTAACTGAGGCATGAAACTCCTTGCATGTCAGTATTAGGTATTCATTCATAATTCAACAAATATTTATTGTGCACGTACTGCATGAGGGGCTAGGGTTGAGCAGAGGGGAGGCAGACAGGTGAAGATGAAAAGTAATAAATGGTAATGATGATTTGATCATAAGATTTTTGACTTAAAAAGTTTACAGTGTGATAAGAAAAATTAGGCACGTTCGAAGATAACCGTTTTAAAAAGCTGCTTTTGACAAATCCTTGTAGCTGGGAAAAAGGGCTGTATCTGCTCCATGCTTTGAAAGATGGGTATAATGTCAATTAATGGGGCACAGAAGTTTCGGTGAGTTGAGCGGCTTATGTGGGAAAAGCCATGAAAAGTATAAAGAGCACTGAAGGATCATGGATCTAAGAGCTGCATGTTTCATACGTATGTTAGTCACTTATTCTTTCTTCCTTTTATTCCCATTAAACATATTGGTAGCCTTATGCCTTGTTTTCACATGGTTTCCTTTCTGAATACCATCAAAACTAATTCCTTTTGTCTTTTGTAAGATCTAGCTGGAACGTTAAGGGAGTTCATTTCTCCTCTTCTCTACAGTAACCACCTGATATAGTTTGGATATTTGTCCATACCCAAATCTCATGTTGAATTGTAATCCCCATTGTTGGAGGTGGGACCTGGTGGGAGGTGACTAGCTCATGGGGGTGGATTTGAACTCCGGACCTCAAGCAATCTTCCCACCTTGGCCTCTGAAAATGCTGGGATTATAGGCATCAGCCATCATGCCTGGTCTATTTTTTTAAATAGTTTTTCATTCACACATTTTAATAAAAATGTTCAGCACATGGATAAAGAGCTTTACTTGTACTCTTACATACCTCTGAGCTGCAGGTTGACTACAGTTATGATTATATTCAATGTAACCATTTACTCTATCTTTCACAACAACAGCTTGTAGTTTGGACCTAGTGATGTTCTCACGATCCTCACGGAAGAGGCAGCTACCATTCCTATGTGAATTCAGATCATCTCCTCAGGCAACCAGAGAGTCCCTGCCTGGGAGGAGCATGGTCTCGGCTAACGGTTCTGAGCTTCTGGCTTTCCACTGGCAATGGATCACCTCCCTAATGGTGCTTCCTCCTCACAATGCGTTCAGACTCGGGCTCAGCTTTGCTAATTTCATATGTGGTTTCTGGTTTTCCCTTTTCTTCCCCCGACCTTTGGAATAACTTCAAGTGACTTCAGATGATAGTGCTCTGTTGCGGTTTCTTTCAATGCACATACCCACTTCAGCCACCATCCATCCATCATCTATCCAACCATCCATCATCTAGTCACCCACCTTCCTCCTAAAATAGTTTGTGTAAAATTCCCACAGATGATGATACCAGAACAACCTTGTTTGCCCCTTTAATGAGGAAGGGATAATAAGAACACATTTTATATTTCACTAATTCTTGGTAGCTTTCCTTGTCTCTTTTTCTCTGCTAATTATCTTTTCTATTCTATTAATATACAGTGGTATGCTAAAGTGGTTGCATGTGGTTAATACAGCTTTATATAGATCAGGCTTTTTAAAAGAAATATCAACCATCCCAAAGACTCCTCAATCTGGCACCCATTCAGGAACAAGATTATGAAGAAGTTAGCATGCAAGATACCATACAGGCTCTTGCATCCAGATTCAAACACTGGGTTAATTCAAATCAGTTCCTAACTTCAGTGCTAGCAGGCTACACCTCCTGTGCTTTGTGGTATCGCTGTATCATTAATACCAAATGATCTGTCTTCAAGGAGCTCCCTGAGCCTGGCCCATACATTGAGCACATTTTTCTCCACCGCCTGTGAGTCATCACTGACATTCTCAGGCACAGAACAGGTCTGTCTCACAGTCTCCGGGGCTCCCTCATCTAAACCTTGCTCAACGTACTCCATCTCTAGACAGCCTTGTCATTTGCCTTATAGAATCAGAGGGCTGGATTTAAAAGGGAGCTATCCAGATTTAAATCACCTTCCTTTAACTGTTGATATCTCTTAAATGGTAATCAGGTGTCCTACAAATAATCTTGTATCTGAGGAAGGAATTTCTTTCATACCTTCTGAGTTATTTTAAACCCAGGGCTGACACATGAAGAAACACTTTTCTCCTGTCACTACCGGCCCTGTCTCCCTGACTTCACTCATTGTGGCACAGGTCCAAAGATCTCATTTAGCTGTCATTTGAAGGAAAATATTATTTCCAGCTATCCTCACTTTTTCTTTAATGTATCAACCCTAATGGGATACAAGAAAACTTTATTTCCTTTTCTGCCTTTTTGTTTGATTTTCAGTTCAGGCTCATTTTTTTTTTCTACCTTTCAATATGAGTAGTGCTTATAATTTGGAATCCTAGATTTTTTTTCTCTTTTTGCCATATATTTTGTCTCCTTATGGAAAGAAGTAGCAAAGAGTCATATTGGTAACTTGTATTTGCCACGATCAAGGAGACAGCACTAACCAGAAGTAAAAAACTAAGGAGGTTTAATAACTTAGACTAGACCACAGAAAGAAATGCTTAAGGCAGCAATTATAATGATAAAAACACAACCATATCTTTCTTTGTGCTCTAACTTTATAATAAATCTTTTCTGAAGATAGGGTATCAAAATTATAGAGAAAGCTATGTATTCCAAAAATTAGAAACTATATTCAAATATGTTTGAAAGTAGCATCAGATAGGTCAAATTCTCATGTAGTGTGAGTCACTTTCTTCAGGTTCTTGAGCTGGAAGATTCCATTTCTGTGGGATCATTCCCTAGTGGAACTGGATTTCCTCAGATCTCCTTTCTCTCACATCCCTGTTGGAGGAAGCCTTCTGCATGCACCACTCTGAATTTGGCTCATGGATTGACCACATTTTCCTCTACTCTTATGAGTCATCAGCTAGATAGTGTGAAGCACAAAGATTTTTAGTGTTCTTTGTAGATATTTTTTCTTATTATTATTTTAAAGTTGAAAAGAACGTTAGAAACACTTGAGACTAGTTGCTGACACACTATACATGAAGATTTGCTAGGAATCTATTACATTGTTTCCATAAGCAATTCTCAATGGAAGATGAGGGAGTCAAAATCTTAGAAGTCTAGGAAAAAAGATCAGAATTTGCTTGTGATGGTGGTGGAGGTAGGAGTGTGGAGGGAAAAGAGTTGGGCTGTGTCTGCAAAACGTCTCCTCCAAGATTCCGACAAGTCTCCAAGAAAGGAGATCCCTCACTTTCATTCTAGTTGACAATCACTGATTTAGACTAAGTCCCTCCAAAAGAATAAATTGAGGCCCCACCACGCTGTGACTCCCCAAATGTAATTAAACCAGTGACAGTGGCAGAGCTGAGATGTGAATTCAGGTGTATTGACTCTCTAGTCAAATCACTTTTCCTATAAATCCTGTTTTAGTTTGTCTAGATGTAAGAATATTTAGTACTAAAGAATTTGGAGGTAGAATAATCCTCAAAAATTTAAAATTTTTTTCTTATAGTCACATTCCTGTGCTGATGAAAATATTCTGTATGTTGACTGAATCAAGGTCAATACATTGCTTGTGATACTGTTCCATGGTTTTGTAGAATGTTACCATTGGGGAGAATGGACAAAGGGTACAAGGGTTCTCTCTGTATTATTTCTTACAACTATATGTATATCTAAAATTATCTCAAACTCAAAAATTATGTTCAGTTAAAAATGTATTTAAATTTTCAGCTAGACTTACTCTAAACTAGGATATGTATGCATTTTTTTTCCTGAAAATATCAGTAGTGTCAAAATTGTCAAAAATTTTATAGCACCTACCTAATTACCTTTCTGCTCTTACAACTAATTTCCTAGCTATCTCACAATAAAATGTTGAAATGGACATGAGTTGTCAAAAAATCAATGCTAAGCACTGACTAAAGTTGTCTGTTCAAATTTGAGAAGCAGAAAGGTTCCCCCATAAATATTTGAGGAAACTGTTAATTTTAAAAAAAGAATGATATTATAGGACTGTTTCCTCAAATAACACCTCTTGTAGCTTTCTTAATAGTAAAAAATATGTGAAAAAAGAAGGCAAAATAATATAAATGGAAGATGATGATACCTCAATTCCATTAAAGTGTAAATAATTTATCAACATAAAAATAACTTACCAGTACAAAGGAAAAGGTAAATCCCTGCTAAAATCACTTTTTTCCCTACCACTCTATTTAAAATTGGAATGCCTCTTGAGAAATAAGGAGAATCATCTTATTTTGATGACACAGGTCAAAAGCAAAAATCAAATTTTTTTCCTGTATGTTTATCTCTTACATACAATAATTCTTTAAATGTAGGTAATGTTTAAAGAGATCTGAGTATAAGCCTGACACAATTTTTTAAAATGGTAATGTACCTTCTGATTTGTTAACATTGCCTCTATGCCCTAAGAATTCTAGAGCTGACTACTTTTTTCTTTGAGATAGTCTCGCTGTATTGTTCAGGCTGGAGTGCAGTGTCATGATCTCTGCTCACTGCAACCTCCGCCTCCCGGAATAGCTGGGATCACAGACGTGCACCACTATACCCGGCTAGTTTTTTTGTATTTATAGTAGCGGTGGGGTTTCACCATGTTGGCCAGGCTGGTCTTGAACTCCTGGCCTCAAGTGATCCACCCACCTCAGCCTCCCAGAGTGCTGGCATTACAGGCATGACCCACTGCACCTGGCCAGATTTTCTTTTTCTTTTTTTTCAAGAAGCAAATTAGAAGAGCTTAGGGTTTTGTATAACAGGAATTTAGACCAGGATCCTGGCTACAATGCATGTTGAGTCAGCAAGAGACAATGACAATATCTGAACTTAAGTAAAACATAACAGCATTTCATCAGTATAAAGGCATTACAGAAAGGTAACCAAAGAGATGGTTGGCTTAAGAGGAATCTTTTCTTCTAATCTTAAAAAGTAGGAAGGGTTGGAAGACTTCCCCTATGTAGGAAGGAGGAGAAACATTAAGATGAATTAGCATGAGGCAACCCTTCTCCTGGCAGAATTGCAGGCTCCAATAAAACATGGGGGTGGCAGAATGTGGAGTCTGAATATCCATTGTGAATGAACAAATGGGATCCTATTTTTGTCTTCATGAAAGCTACTATGCCGAAAAGTGCACTCTGTTTGGTGATTCCACCCTTTCCGTCTCTTTTGTTAGAGGGAGACTGTGAAGTAGTTGATGCCAATTTGCATCTACAGTCAATTTCCAAAGACTGACACTGAATCTTTCTGCAAATGCTTTTCTTAAATTGTGTTGTTCTGCAGTGCTGAGCCTCCCTGACAGTACTATAGCCCGTGTTTCCTTGCTTTATGGCAATTTACATCAGCACAAGCCCTGAATACTGCCAACTGACATAACATTCTAAAGCAAAGAATAAATAAACATGAAAATTGACTCTGTTGGCTTCTGGTCATAAATGCAGATATGGCAAGGTTCTCATTTGTCTGCATTTAACAATAATGTGTTTCTTTATAAAGCTGATCCAAAATTTTAAAACTAATTTTAAAAAGTCAGAATTCTTGTTGTGCATAAACAATAGCTAAAGCCTTTAAGCAATAGAGGTAAACTAAAATTGCCTTCTCGAAATGGCTGTGATAGTATTTATTATTATAAAGATAAGAGGTTATATATAAAATTATACTGTAAGTATAGCTGACATTGTTATTAGGCTACATTGTTTTTGGTTCCAAAGTTTATCTAGGAATTTTCTTAAATATTTGTAAAAATAGCATGTGCTCTATAAATCAGTTTAGATAAGATGCATATTTCTTATTCTAAACTAAGTTATTATGCAGGAGAATTGCTTAAAAGACAACGTAAGTTTTCTTACATAAATTTTCTATAAATTACAGATTTACAACAGTTTTCAATTCTAGAAGCCTTATCATAATGATTTATTATTCTAATATTTTGTACATGTAAAAATAAATGCAGTATACACTTGGGATACAGCACCTGCGGCCTTGCCCATGACAACTGTTAGAGATATTCCAAGTGGCAAAACAGTCTATAGCTCTGTAGAATATTACATTTAACTTCCAGAAACCAACCAATGTATTTAGAAAAATTAAAAGCAGGCATCAGAAGCAGATATTATGCAACTAGTGGTATTACAGGGATTATTTTACTCATGACTAAGGTTTAATGAATTTACTACATATTTAGGCATCATAAAATCTCTTTTTAGTCATGACATATTGAAAACCACAAACCTATATTGTGATCATGGGAAGACAGATGATTACAACCAAGGTGACTTGTTAATAATATGTAAATAAGGTACAGACACTTAAAACGCTGAAAAATCTAAATATTTATCAATGCTGCTTAATGCACATGAATGGGTGATTCATCATAATAATAGCATAATAACTATAAAAACAGCATCATAATTTCCTAAGCTTCTAAATCACCTGATTACCTATAAAAAATAATTACACTAATTCTGATTAAGGCAAAAACTTTCCAGTCATTTTGTCACTCATAACACATTTTACCTGTAATTGATTTATTGAAAATAGAAAATGAGATCAATGAAAATAGTAACATTTATTTTTATCTGATCACAATTTTCATTAATATATATCTGGAATACGTGCCTTGCACATAGCAGGTCCTCACTGAATAGGTACTTAAAGAATGTATTACTCCATGTGCATGTTAACATTATCTATCTCATTTTGCACTGAGATTTGGAAATATTCAGCATTTACTTCCTGGAAAGTATTTTGTGATGCCTTTAAAGTCCCTCCTATATCTGTGTAATGGACCTTAATAACTGGGTCACTGTCTGTTTCATGTCATATACACTAAAATCATTATACATGTTTATTTGCAGACAGTTTCCTGTAAGTGTCCCAAACTTGTTGAATTGCAGCGTTTGTAAAAGTGACAATATTCCAAGAGTTAATTATTATGAAACTTTGTTTACAGATATTTCCCAAGTAGCTGTAAAACTGTTTTTTTGTTTGGTTTTGTTTGGTTTAATTATTAATTCATCACTGTGTAAAAGATGCTGGTATCAATATATTCTCCATGTAGTTCTATGCTGTCTTACTATACTTTATAATATTGACAACACTTTGCTATCTTTAGTTTTCAGTTAATACATTTTAAAATGGGAGGCAATACATAGGAAAAGATGCAGAAGAAGGAAGAGGGCACAGTGAGTTAATAAATAATAATGAATTTCTGCCTATGAAGAATTTCTTAAGGCAGACACTTCATTGTACTTGAATGAAAAAGGCTCACTGATGATACAAGAAGAACACGTAAAGAACTTTTTGCTTTGTCTGACTAGGGCATGCATTTTGATTTCCTGGTCTAAACATACCAGCAGTGATTGTATTTTACATTTAGTCACTTCTTTTCCACAGCAATTATCTATAAAATCTATTTTGCAGATTACCAGAAAACTTTCGTCAGTATCCATGACAAGACTGACATAGTCTTCATTTGTGTATCTGATTCCTACTCTCTTACTGAAAGGAGAGGGTCCTCCAAGTCGCTATGTTTGGCTAGCATTATTTAATACAGAGTAATGGAAAGAGAACTGGCTTTGCAATCAGACAGATCTGATTTTCCATCTTTGGCTTCATAATTTATTAACGTATTCTTCTGCTTGTTACAGAACATCTTAGATACTTGTTTCTTATCAGTAAAACAGGATGGTATCATGTATTTTATTGTATTACTTTGAAGAGTAAAAAAAATACCTGGGTAATTCATTCATTCATTAAATATGCTGGATGCTTGGGGTACAAAGATAAATAAAATAATGCCTCTATCCTCCTAAAGAAGCTTATATTCTAGCAAAGAAAGACAAACAAATAAGGAAGTTTAAGGGCATTATAATAAACTTCGGTACAGGGTATATTGGGAGTAAAAAGGAAGAAACAGAAAATTCTGGGTAGGGTAAGCATATCAAGAAAGATTTCAGAGAATGTTATCTTTGGCTAAGTCTTAAAAAAGTCCAGTCCTGTCATCAATAAATGGTTACCATTGCTATCATTAACATCATCATCTATATTATGTCTCTCCTTCAGCCACCTATGGCTAAATCTCCATGTTCACAGAAATCAGGTTCTCATACGGGCAAACTGGATCATGCCTCAATAAACTGGGTTTATTTAAGTTGCATACAGAATCACTTTACTATAATTAATTGTACAGTAATCTATGTAGCCTGATCCACTCAGCACTTGCCTGGACTTCCCTGGTTTTAGCACTGAACATTCAGCATCCCAGATACCCCTTGGTATCAGTTTTAAAACCCAAAGTTCCCTGTCCTGGGCAAACAGGGGCAATTGGTCACCCTAGATCTATATTAATGGTTAATGTGGCTTAAATTATTATTTTCCATTCCACCCACGGTGCATTCATCTTGAAAATGTGGAACTGAAGATAATTTCTAGTCAACCAGCCATCATCAGACACATTAACAATCATCTTTTACTGAGGACATGGTAATTATGTTAGACATTTATCTAATTCAACTCATTACTTTAATTCATAGTTAAAAGCAATGAAGAGTAAATCTGAAGGATTAACCAAAAAGTAAAAATGTCATAGGTTAATTTATGAAATGACATCCTCAATGTCAAAAATAATGATGTTTTATTATTTTGAAATTTATCACTTTTTTATCTTTTAAAATACTAGAAAGGAGCAAGGTAATAATGACTTTCAGTAATTGAGACGCTTATATTAGCTCGCAGGGATAAACATATTTGTAAGTGCATTAGCAATAATTTCCTTCATTCTGATCACAATGAGTGTGTTTCCATGCAAGAATATCTGAACTCATTATTTTGCTTTCAGGTGAATACATAAGATCAGAAAAATAGACTGGACTTGCAATTTAGCCTTTACCAACTATATGCCAAAATTAAGCCATTTTCACTGACATGACCAGCTGACTTCTTTAAAAAGTAGGTATCAGATTATTTTGGTAAGAAATGCCTAAACACTCAAATCAATCTTGAATAGTAGTGTGGTATCTTGTAATGTAGATTAAATTTATACAACAGTGGAGGAAAGGAGTCCATTCAACTTTGTTATGTATTAGGGTAAAAAATAAAGTGACAACATCTTTGAGAGAGCTAAATGCTTAATTTTTTTGAGAAAGATAACTATATTATGCAGCAAAGATAGTTACTGGGCCATAAAGGGAAGGTATGGACTTCTATTACCATGATTTTCAATTTGCAAAAGCTGCATTTCATTTATAACATTAAAACTACTATTTAGAAAATAAACATGTACTATATATTGTTAAGGATTTAACTACTAACAATACAGTTAAATCGCTGGCATTATGCTCTGGAATTCCAAAAAATATGATGGTTACAGGACATTTTACCATTTATGTACAAGAATGAGCATGAAAATACTAATCAGTCATTTGTCTAGAATAGACAGCTTATTATATCTGAGTACAGATATTTCCTTTTTCCTTTTATTTTATTTTATTTTATTTTATTTTGGGGTGATGTCTTGCTATATTTTCCAGGCTGGACTTGAACTCCTGGACTCAAGCGATCCTCCTGCCTCAGCCTCCTAGTGAGTAGCTGGAAATACAAGTGCACAGCACCCAGTCAGGCTACTTTTTTTTTAATGCCATTCTTTTTCTTATATTTTTCAACTTTCATCCTACCCAAGCAGTTGCCAGTATTTAATAGCCAACCTTCACCCAGCTCAAGTCACCAATAAATTAAAACTTTTTTTGAGCTATTAAAATTACAGGAAAAAAAATCTTTCATAATACATGGACTTAAAAGATAGCACATTCAGCATGGGTTAATTTTGTACTAGTCTGGGTGCTGTGCATGTGATAATCTGTCTTTCACATAAAGTAATGAAAATGGTTATCTACTTATTGTCCTTACCGGTGAAGTGGTATTAATTAATTTCACCAAAGCCCGGAAGTCCAATTTAACCTCCTTTATTCTTATGCTAATTGCTCTGAAGAAGGTGAAGCAATTGATTGAGACAGGAGCTTATTTCAAAAGCCTTGTATATAATGAGCGTGCTTCTGAGCATTCATTAAAGCTGACCATCATATAATACTAGCGATGAGCAGTTTAAAGAACCTGTAATTGGACTCAAACAGAGTGAGAAAGTCAACACTAGTCATTTCCTACAAGCGTAATTTTTTTTTAATAGAAAAAAAGTCTATGTTAGGTAGGCTAGAGGACCAAAAGCCAAAATAGCTGATACTGACAGCAATCTTAGATCACAGGTGACATTTACATTATTATTTGTTTCTTTGCTTCCCAAGCCTGCAGCACAATTCTCTGCCATCTCCCCATCCTGTCCTTTTTAAGTAGCTTATTTCAGATAGGTGACCTGGGACGTTAGTGGAAAGAAAACAAATCCAGTGAGACTTCTATGATGGGCTGTTGTAAAATGTGAATTTATACTCCACTTGACTTGAAAAGAATTTAAATGTAATTAAATCTCTAAAGGAGATTTTTTTATGTCCATCATCCCAGGAAACAGTTAATATGCGTGATTCACCCATATAAGAGATAAAAATAGCATTTGTCAGTAATACAATGTGATAAAAACCATTGTAGAAAAACCAATGAGTTTAGAGGATTTTTGTAAATAGAATCTGAATTGAAAAGATGATGTGATATAGCAGAGGACAGCAAAGGTTGTGTTTCTTAATGATAGGCCTGATTAGGTACACTTGATATAGGAAAGTGCCATTGGTGAGAAAAAAGTTTTGGTCCTTGTTAGAAATGTGCTTGCTCTTAACTGCATAAGTGCGATTTGTGGGGGTATGGCAAATTGGAAGGACAGGCTGCTAAATTTTGCTTTCAGTTCTGTGGTCTGAATGGCCTGCTAGGCAAGTGGAAATTGTTTGCAGGAGTATTTTTAAAGTATCTGGGAGAAATTTTAGAAAAAATTCCAGAAAATATAAATGATTGAATAAATTTTTTCTTTTTTTTTGAGACAGGGTCTGGCTCTGTCACCCAGGCTGGAGTGCAGTGACATGATCTCAGCTCAGTGCAACCTCGTCTCCCAGATTCAAGTGATTCTCCTATCTCAGCCTCCCAAGTAGCTGGGACTACAGGAGTGTGCCACCATGCCTGGCTAATTTTTTGTATATTTTGTAGAGACAGGGTCTCCCCATGTTGCTCAGGCTGGTCTGAAACTCCTGAGCTCAAGTGATCCACCCGCCTCAGCTTCCCAAAGTGCTGGGATTACAGGCATGAGCCACTGAGCCAAGCTGAATGAAATTCTTGTAACATAAAGATTCTGAAGGAATCATAATTTATTTTAATAGTCATCTGTAGTGTACATGCTATAGAAAGATGACTAAATTGTCCAATTTCCTAAAATTATCCGACTTATAGAAGAAAAGAAGTTAGGCAGTATTTGGGAAAGAGCCAACTTAAGTATTTACTAATAAATTTCAAAATTATTCACCTGTTTGAAGAGGAAAATTTGATTCATGAACTTTAAACTACAGGATTATCATAATTTTACATATTTTTCAGTCTCTCTCTATACTCTTGAGGTAAACACAAAAGCCAATCATTAAAAAAGTATTTTCTAAGAACCTAGCATATGCAAAACACCGTGGATGATGAGATGACAAAATCTTTACTTTTTATATAATGTATTCCTACATTACAGTCAAGGAGACAATAATTAATTTAAATAATATTACGTAATATTAATTGACCTAACCATCCCCACTTGAATAGTGACATCAATCTCACACTTATACCCCATTTCTCATCACTTACTGTAAATGGAAGAAACTTAGGCAAGTTAGACAAAACTTAAATGTTCATTGTTGTTCTTCCTATCAGTACCACGTTGCAGGAACTGGGATGACTGCACTGACTACGAATACTAGACATTCCCCAGGCACCAAGGACAAGGTGAGAACAGAGAAGCTGCATAACTCAATCCATGCCTATCTGATAAAACCATAGCCAATATTGACTAAGTGTCAGCCGTTGTTAAAGTTTACAAAATCCTATTCACATATATCATCTCATTTAACCTTCACAGCTAACCTGAGAAAAGTATATTAATTTTATAGGTGGGAAAAACATGAAAATGCTAAAATTTAAACAGATTGCCAAGGGTCACACGAGCAGTAAATGGTGGAGTTAGAACTAAAACTAGGTTAACAAACTTCTGTCATATTGAGAAATACAGAACATAATTATGAGAAAGACAACCCAAGTGGCAATAGATCTGCCACTGAAGGTGGCAGCCAGACAGCAAAATGTTGCACAACTCCACCTTTCCAAGTGTGCAAAGTCCCCCGGGGTCATGGCCACCTGTTGTGGTCCATGATCGCTGACTTATCAGGAGCAAGTCCCCAGGTAGCTTTCCTTGGCACCTTCCCCAAACCACTGAGGCCATCCCTTAGAAAAAGCGGGAGTCACTGACCTGAGTGTCACCAGACGGTATCAGTTAGGTGGCCACTAAAACATCAAAATGAGGCACATGGGCTTGGCTGTGTTGTGATACTGACCTTCATGGCAATACTCATCTGTTATGACTATTAAAATAACAATAATTGCTACTTTTACCATGATTATTATTATTGTCATGATCTCAAGCATATATCCTAAATAAGTTAGTGAAAAGTGTTGGCTAAGTATCTAAGTGTTCCTGATTCTCTCAATTTGTGGTCATTTGAATCGAGAATGGTTAGAAATTTCTGTTTACTTAGTAAATTCAAGGAAGGCCAAATTAACATGACAAATTAACTTGAGTATTTCACATACAAAAGAGTATTTGTTTAATCAAATAATTAATAAACTAACATATTTTAATCATCATATTTTATTGATGATTAAAAGCTGTGTTATAAATGTGTTTTTGTAATAGTTCTCTTTCTTCCTCTTCCTAACAATCCCCCTAGTCACCCATATACGTGCATACCAAGCTAGTATCACTTATCTCTATTCCCCAATCTCAAGCATTTAAAACAGTTCTGGAATATAGCTGTTGCTCAATAAAAGAATAAATATTTGTAGCTAAGCAGAAATGATAAAATTCAGATAGCCTAAAATTTGAATTAAATATTTTACTCTTTGAATACAGCCAAGGTGTTTTTATCTGTAGACAAGTAAACTACTCTCATTCAAATGTGAGCAACAAGTACTTTTTGGGGAAAATAATAAATAAAGTCTTAATTAAAAGTCAGATTGACAAAGTCTTGAACTAGGCCAAAGAACATCCACAAAAGTGCTTCTCTTAATTAATGTGTAAGGAGTCTAAATCAACATTTGCTTATAATTTTTAAAATATCTTTTGCAAATAACTAGATCTGTGCTGTGGAGGAAGAACGTTCTTTGTCAGTGCAAACCAAACAAGAAACAGTATGGATTCAAAATTCTCAAGAAAAAAATATACAGCTTGGTTTGGGTGGGTGACAGCAGAAACACTGGAGAGTAATTTTCAACCAGAACATATATAAATGTGATCTTGCTCTTTTTATGGCCAGTAATATGAATAACACCATGATTTTGTACAGTGTCCAATTCAGTACCATGAGAGCCATTCCCTCATCATTGCATTGAACTGGTGCAAAGCATGGAATTCATCCCTAAGGTGAAACTGTCATGCTTTCTTTCTTGCAGTGGTATCCCATATAATACAAAAGCCAACTACTCTCAAAACCTTGCTCCATGGACATGATTGAGAAGTACCTTAATGTAACAGCTATAGCTCTAGATTCAGAAGGAGACTTGGGCTCAACCAAAATATATCACTATCTCCTTGTGTGATCAAGGGTAAGCCACTTCACGTCTCTGAGTCCTAGTTTTACCATCTTTAAAACTCCGGAGGTGAGGGGAGCAGAGAACCATTTATACTAAATGATATCATTTGTTATTTCCATAATTCTAAGAAATTAAATTAAATTACTACTACTTTATAGATGTAAAGTATCTATAAATTGTTATAAATTGAAAAGCCATGCATCCAGCATTCCATTCGGATATTTTGCCTAAGTCTTTTGGACATAAAATTCTTTGCTTTTTATATCAGCTGCTCTAAAAAGAGCATCAGAGAACATATTCAAGCAGTTTCCTGTGGTCTGAATGACATTGTCCCAAGGTTTTTTTCAGTTGTCATATACCAATTTAGTGGAGAAACCTTTTAAAACAACACATTTACAATCATTGCTCTCACTCTTTGCCTATTCATATCCTTAAATGTTGCCTAAAATTGAGCACAAATTGAAAGGAAGTCTCTGCCCAGGGTGAAGAAAGATTCAGGTGAGAAATTTCATGAGCTTTTTAGTTTGACTGATGAGCTTCAATTATGCTTTCTTACATGTATTAAACATGACTTTTTATTTTCTGTTCATGTCTTGGACTTTGAATAATTACAATTTTGTTTCATAAAATAAAACTGGATACCTCTGGCAACCCCTTATATGTCAAAACACGAATTCTTCAGTTAAAAAATAAAACTGCACTGTATTGATGAGACAAAGACATATATAAAATTATGTTCAGTGTTTCTAACATACCTGTACAGGGTTAGAAATAGAGGCAAATAATAGATGCTACTATGGAAATAACTTTTGTCCTGTATATTAGGATAAAGCTGGAGTCAGACATAGGTAAAATAAATTAAAATGAGTCAAGATTACTTTATTCAACTTTCATCATGACACAGTAAATTTTAGCCTTATAAAAGGCATGTTGTGGCATTTTTCCAGCCACATAAAGAACCTTAAATTTCTAAGTAAAAGGTTTCATGTGTACCCTACAGCAGTGGACAAGAGCATTCAGCTCAGGTGTCATTCTGGGGCAGTGTCATGTAACCTCAATTTTGAAACAGGATATTTCTAGCTGACTGCACAATTCATGGGTCTTTAGAAATGTGGGGCAATGCAAAGGATTTTCACAGTTCAAAGGCAGGCACGAATTCACTAGAGTGGATTCTTTTCTTGTAGATGTCTGACTTACTATCTCTAGATAAGAAAAGATCACATGGAAGAAACTACAAGACTTAGTAGGTTGTTGTGTGTTTTTTTAATCCATTTTCCACTGTCAAAGAGCCATAACTTAAAATTACAATTTGCTATTTCATCTTCTAACCCATCAAAAGAAAATGCTGGTAGTGGAAAGAGTGGAAGACAGTGATTTGTAAAACAACTGTATTTTAATTACTGTATTTGTTATGACAGTCATTTATTACACAAATATGATTTAATCGATTCCACTATAGATAAACAGAAAGGCTTTAGAATATGAGGTTCTATGATTCTATCTCTACACTTAGAGGTACTTTAAGTGATAAAATGATCTATAAACTATATCATCTACCCTCTTATATGATAGTGCCATTTCTATTATTACATAATTAACTGAATTGAAATATGTATAAAGTTTTGAAAGAGATTTTACTTTCCTTCATGTAATACATTATCAATTGATATTGACTAGATCAGCAGTATTTGCTCAGTTGCTAGAATCCTCCAATGGCTTTAAAATAACTCGCTTTGTGGTCTGACACCAAACCATTTGAAAGATATGTTTTTGGCTTTGGTTTGTTTTAATTATAGGCATAAACACTATCGTCAAGACTAGATGCTTATTCTTAAATACAATTCAATTTTAACTTTTAAGTTCAGTGAGAATAATCTGCACATTCTTGTTTTAACAAAGAAATTATTACTTCATTGTTTGTGGCTTATAAAAAATGAAAAAAAAAAAAAACCAGAGTTCTTTATATCCACAGCCTATGAAGAGTGAGAGAGATGGCATCAAGAATATTTAAGTACTTTGTCAGTTTTTTTTCTCAAGATTCTCTGGGCTAAATGCCTCAGAGAACATAACAACAATAATGGCCATTATTACTATTATTGTTATTGATACTATTTTAATGAGGATAACAGAACAATAGTGCTGTAAGGTCAATATTGCAGGATTGTTTTTGATCTTAAGATGAAAGATACTAAATGAAAGAAACATTTTCTAATTAAAGAAAGCTTACCATGTCATCAACTGTGTACCTACGTAAATTAATTTTTTGGCTACAATAATATCCATTCTACAGAATATCATAACACGTAACCAATAAATCATGGACATTTGGATTTATTTACAGAGTTTTGCTGTTATAAATAGTAACATAAATGTGGATTAATCTGTCTAAACTAGAATTTGGGAGTTCCAGAGGTGCCACTATTTTTCATGTGGGAGATTCTCATAATGAAAGAATACAGAGCAGGTAGGAGAGTGATGTCAGCAGTAGTGAATAAAAAATATTTAAAAATAAAAAAAGTAGAAGACGAAGGCCAGGCGTGGTGGCTCACACCTGTAATCCCAGCAATTTGGGAGGCCAAGGAGGGTGGATCATGAGGTCAGGAGTTCGAGACCAGCCTGGCCAATATGGTGAAACCCCATCTCTATTAAAAAATACAAAAATTATCGGGGCATGGTGGCACGTGCCTGTAGTCCCAGCTACTTGGGAGGCTGAGGCAGGAGAATTGCTGGAACCTGGGAGGTGGAGGTTGCAGTGAGCCGAGATCGTGCCACTGCACTCCAGCCTGGGTGACAGAGCAAGACTGTCTCAAAAAAAAAAAAAAAAAAAAAAGTAGGAGATGAAAATCACATATCGGAATAGGAGTCAGAATGGCTCTAGTTTCCAGGCAAGCAGAGGTGTAGTTAATTTAGAAAAAAATGACAAGACACCCCCATAAAGTACAATTCAGTGCCAAAAGGAGGTTTGGAAAAGTAACACAAAAATGAAGACTTTTTCTTTTCACTTAAAGTGGATATAATGATTTTCTAATCACATAAATATGTTTATGTCACATTAGTTTGCTTTTTATTGAATTTACTAACTGAATTGTTGTTTAAATGAAAGCACATTAAGCTTATTTATGGAGACATTTCAGGGGCCCATCTTAAAATACTAATGATTTAATCAGTGTAATTAACATTTTATTAGTATTTATTAGTTTCTGCTTTTAGGATTTTCCTTATATTTAAAAATTCATATTTTAAGAATTAAAACAAGAAAAAGGTGCAAGAAATTGGTTGTGTGTGTGTGCGTGCATACATGCTGCTTAACATTTTTTAAGCATTTTAAAATGAAAATCGCCTTGTTGATTATGAAAATGTCTATATTCCACATATTCCATTTGAGATGTAATTAATGAAGGCAAGATTTCCCTTAAAGGGTAGACAAAAAATTATCTCCAGGAAACTTCTAATCCATTCCTCTCATTTGTTATGAAGGCTCCCTGATGCGAGATACCTGGAACAAAGACCTCCCTAATCAAATCAGCCTTTGCCTTTCCGGGTAAGGCCCAGCACGTCAATCCTGCTAAAAAGCAGAAGGAATCCTGAAACAGAAGGTTGTAATATGATGAGGAGGAACAAAGGAAGAGGTGAGGAAAAGCAAAATAATCCCTGGCCTTTGTCACTGAGCTCCTTCCAACATCCATTAGTCAAAAAGCTAAACTAGAATCATTCAAGGATAATTTTTTAAATTTGCTTAAAAAAAAAAAAAGAAAGCAGCATAAGAACAAACCGAAATGAATATAGTGGTCTTGAGAGAAAGAACAATAATTAAGTGGCAAAAGCTTCCTATGTGTATTGTCTGCTAGTCTCCCATATACGCCTCAACTCTTGGGGATAACAGAAATCTGGGTCTAGGCTGCCCTCCTCTCAATGTGAGATGTGTGATTTTATTTACTTTATTAATATTATTTTTAATTGACAGATCACAATTCTATACATTTACAGGGCACAATATGATGCTTTGTTATGTGTATATAATGTAGACTGACTCAGTTGAGCTGATTTTCCATCACCTTGCTTACCCATGGATGTGTGATTTTAAGCAAACCAAGGGACCTCTCTGGGCCTCCACTGTCCCTTGGTTAAAACAGCTTTGGCCAGGGTTCACTCCTGTAGCAAATGCTCTCTGAGCACCCTCTATGTAGTAAGGGGTAACATATGTCAAAGTACTTAAATATTTTTAAAATGCTATCCAAACAAATTTAACTTACTAAATTCATTGATTTTTCACCATTTCTGCATACATAACATTGACATCTTCTAATATCTTGATATGTTTCCCTGTTCCCAGAGATCCCAAGCTTTGATGGGGGGAGGTGTGAGAGTGTGTGTGTTGGTGGGAGAGTGGATAAGAATGGAATAACTCCCAAAATATCACTAATAACCCTTATAGTCAGCCATTCTCTTTAGAGACTGTGCAAGAGGAAGAGAGGCCTGGAAAACTAACTGAAGAAGAGAAAGGAAGCCAGGGAAAAGGAAAAGTTGTGGATTCCATGTGGAAGCAAAAATTTAATGAATTTATAACTTCCAAAACTTCCTCTCTCTCTTTTTCCCTCAAACTGGAATGCGGTTTGTCCTAAAAACCCTTTCACCTCAAACCCTAAATACATCTGCAGTTAATCAAAGAGCCAAAGCAGCTCAAGTTATCCTGAAGTCCTGTAGCATAACAGGTTTAGCCAAGGAGAAGAGAAGGAGTTTCAAGAATATGTTTTAATTGAAAGTGAAAACCCCTAAGAATCAAGAGAAGTACTTTTTAGCAATAACAAATCAAACGTAAAAATTCCAGGTGTTTGGACATTTAATGACATAAAAATGCACATGATGTTAACTTTTAAATGGCAAGATACGAAATTGAATGTTCATCTAGACATCAGTTTGGTAAACACACACAATTCCATGAGATAGAAATGGGATACAACAGAATGTAGCGTATTGTGTCATTTTCCTTTCTTTTGTAATTTTCACTAGTCCAATGTTCTTTTTAATAAATACAAGAATAACAAAAACAATACAGACTATTTCCAAATGATGGGCTTAGGGTCCAGCCTGGCTAGGAAACTCACAATTCAATGTTTTAGCATATACCATCAGTCAAAACTACCAATTTTGAAAGCCCCGACTAAATAAGACCAACTCTATTCACTTCCTCAAAGTAATGAAATATTTTTTAACCAAATCTCAGATGAACTGTCTTGTTTCAAAGAAATCCACCAGAAATCACTCTCTTAACTTAAATGTTAGCACACAGCAGAGAAAAGCTGCTTAACTCCAAATGCCAGGCTCCAATCTTACTTTACTTATCTACTTCTTTCTAGACATGGTTAGCCATTGGGTTTTATACATGCTGAACAATTAAAAGTACATGTAGCTTTCGGCACTCTTGGTTATTTCCTTTTTCTGAGGTCCACACGAAAAGTTCTAGAATATGGAATTTACTAAGCTATAGAAATTTTTGATTACTTCTTTTGGGCTCCAGAGTTCAAGTGGACCTCAGCAAAAATGAAAACCCTAAATGCTTGCCAAAGATTGAACACACCTGATACATCGAGAGTGAGTCCAAATCAATATCAATGGGAAAAACCATCATGAGGTATACATGCTTTATTCTATCTTTTGCTATTTGCATTTTTTCTCCATAATTTTCATGTCAGCTCCCTTATCAATCCCATGCTCATCATGAATGAGAAGTGGATAATGAGCATCTATCCAGAACAATGTAAAATAAGCAGCATAATGGCAGAGATGTTTTAAGGCTTAAGTAATTCCCAGAAAGGATTCAGTTGTCAAAATATCACTTGAGTTTCTGTACACATCAGCACTAAACTCTGCCTCACAAACTGTGGATGCTTTCTTTACTGTATTCCTATATTAAAGAGAATACTCTCTATCAAGGAACATCAAGGAAACAATTCTATTCGACACAACCAAAAGAAAATCCGTTGATAGAGTAGAAGATAGAGTGATAGAGTAGAAGAAAAGATTTTTAATGATAGAGTAGAAGAAAAGATTTTTAATGTTGCTAGCAGAAGTTAGGCCCATACCAATTATAATAATAAAGGCTATTGATACTAACATGTTCTCATCTTTTTTCTATTTCTAACATTATATAGTCTTGAGTCAGCAATGCTTACAGAGGAGGAAACTCCTATTTGCTGAAAACAATAGGAATTTTATAGAATGGAAATTAAAGAGAAAATTAATGTTTTACCCTGGAAACTAAAAATCAAACAAAATATTAGATTAATAGTTGGTATAATTAATTATGCTAAAATATGACCAGGAAATTTACTATATTTTTCACACACATGAAGCAAGAAACAGTTCCAAGATACTGGGTGAGACAGCTGTGTGGTGAAACTAGTAACTCAGAAGTCTCCCTATTAAGAGCCTTCATTCCACCATGTACTTCATTCCCAGTAAGCACGCAGCCAAGAGGGCCACCACAACCCTGACACTTCAATAACCTACATTCGTATTTTTCTGACTAAGACCCACTAGTGATAGAAACTAGGTTATTTCCATGAGCTTAGATGGAGAAAATAGTCTGTTGACAACGCAGAGCAGAAAAACTCTTACCAGGAAATCCTGGCTAGGACTTTGCTGGGGATTAAATAGTTGTGGTTGCAAAAGGGGGATGTGGACAGGGACCTTTAACCAGGATGTCACTTTTTTTTTTTTTTTTTTTTTTGAGATGGAGTCTCACTCTGTCGCCCCGGCTGGAGTGCAGTCACGCGATCTCGGCTCACTACAACCTCCACCTCCCAGGTTCAAGTGATTCTCCTGCCTCAGCCTCTCAAGTAGCTGGGACTACAGGCACCCACCATTACACCTGGCTAATTTTTGTATCTTTAGCAGAGATGGGGTTTCACCATGTTGGCCAGGCTGGTCTCCAACTCCTGACCTCAGCTGATTCGCTTGCCTCGGCCTCCCAAAGTGCTGAGATTACAGGCATGAGTCACCGTGCCAGGCCAGAATCCCATATTTTAAAGGAGCGGCATAATGATCCCTTCTTCCCCTTTGCCATCATCGTTATCTATGGAAAAATGTAATGAGACCCTTTTTATAAATAATTCAAAGAGGCAACTGCATTTTTGAACTAACTGGTTTGAAATAGTTTGGGTGTGTCAGTAATCAAAGTCAATCAGCCAGTTTTAATGAGTTAAGATGAGAGATCTTATAAATGATTGAAAAACAGAGAAGAAACAAGTGAACTCTAAGTCTCTGCTCTAGCTCCCTGGATAAAAACATCTCTCTAGCAAGCACTTACTGCATCTTCACAAACCCATAGTACTATTAGAAGCTGGGTTTTCCCTAAAAGCATTTTTAATATATAATAAGAAAAGTATGTTTATCAGTATGTTTCCATAGGAATTCTTGTTTTTCAGAAATTTGACTAAATTCACTAAAAAAAGGTTCCATTGGTTTAACTTTCACACCCACCATAGATGAACAAAACATAATTAGAATGTTATACCCATGTTCATATCAGTATTATTAACCGGTTAATAGGTGGAAGTAACCCAAGTGTTCACTGATGCAAGAAGAGATAAACAAAATATGGCATATACCATCATGTGCCATATAAGGACATTTTGGTCAACAGGAAACCGCATCTACGATGGTGGTCCCATAAGATTATAATACTGTATTTTTACTGTACCTTTTCTCTATTTAGATATGTTTACATATACAAATACTTACTATTGTGTTACAATTGCCTATACTACTTAGTACAGTAACATACTTGCACAGTTTGTAGCCTAGGAGCAAAAGATTCTATCGATTAGCCTAGGTGTGTAGTTGGCTATACCATCAAGGCTTGTGTTAAGTCACTCTATGATGTTCGTACAGCAACGAAATCGTCTAATGACGTATTTCTTAGAACATATCCTTGTCATTAAGTGACGTATGACTATATATATAACGGAATATTATTCAGTCTTAAAAATGAAGGACATTCTGATGCATGTTGCAATACACGTGAACTTTGAGGGCACTGTGCTAAGTGAAATAAGCCAGTCACACGAGACAAATAACGCATGATTCCACTTATATGATGTTTCACAGAAACACAAAGTAGAATGGTGGTTGTCAGGGACTGGAGAGTGGGAAAAACCAGGAGTTGTTGTTCAATGGGTACAGAGTTTCATGTTTGCAAGATGACAAAGTCTGGAGCTCTTTCTCACAACAATGTGAACATACCTGACCTACCAAACTGTACGCCTAACAATGGCTAAGATAGCAAATTTCATGGTATGCATATTTTACCACCATGAATCAAAAACAGACTGAACAACAGCCACATAGAATTTGCATGCTGATTCCAGTGCATCTCCCGCATGAAATCAGTTCCAGACAAACTGGAAGTGATACAACAGGGCCAGGGAACCATGCTCTTTTTTTTTCCCCCTCTTGAAAAATATTAAAATGTTGCTTCTATTTGCAAGTTTGAAAATGAAAGGCAAAATTCAATGGATCTAAATGGAATCCTTTCATATATACAGTTTCCAGAAGGGTTTTTCACTTCAGTTACTAGTTAAGTTCCATTTCTTCTTCTAGAAGGAGGGCCTCATAGGGCAGGGTCTGAAGCAGTGAAGCACAATCACGTTTCTGATTTCTGCCTACATTCCCACATTCATCTGAACATGTGAGTCTGAAGTCTGTCTGCAAAGGAGTGCCCACAGGTTTATATATTCACTATACTTAAAGGAGAGGTAAGCAGAACAAAAATCTAAGTTCCAGGCCAAAATGGAAAAATGTAGCCTTCTCTTAAACTACTGCTTTGGATGTGAAGGAATCTGGGTGCAAATGCAAAAGAATTGCTCATAAATGAAGTGTCCCTCAAGAAACACAAGATCAGACAGCAGCAAGAAGCAATGGAAACTGGAATTCTTGCATACTGAATGAGTTTTAATTAAAATAGGAATGCATCTTTGAATTATGTTAAAATAGCATACTCACTAATTATATTAAAATAGCCTACTAATTTTTTCTTTTCATACGTTGTTTTAATCTCTAGAAGTATTTTCATTACTTTTAAAATTCAGATTCTAAAAATCAACAGTTAATATTAACTTATCACTGTTCTAAATACACAACTAAACAAGAAAATGTTTTTAATGTTAATTATTTACATCTGCAACCATGTATGCTTGATACATGTCTAATATCAATGGCTTGTTTTTGAACAGCACAAGTGGAAATTGTACAAGTAGAAATTGCACCCTTTCATTTAGCAGCTTTGACACACTGAAAATAAGCACCAATATACTGATTGCCTCTTTAATCTTCAACTATTCATTTCCCTAGAACATAGGGCATACATCACCAAAATTACACGAATGAAAGAGCTACAAATTGAGTATGCCATTATTAATAGCCTGCCAAAATCTTATATTAACTGCTGGACATCAGAATTCATATTTTGAACAAACTGAATGGACTAACTTGTGGAATGTGATGAACACACAGCTCTTCTTTGAATACTGCATGAACAAACAGGAAAAAATTAACAGCAACAATTTTGTAGGGGAAATATTTTTACCTTCTTTTTGTAATAACTGTACAATTAAAAGCTTGAGAATACACATGTAGCAGCACTATATAAAAGAATGTAATATTAAGTAGGATGCCATGGATACACTATGTGGAGACTATGTACTAGAACAGGCTAGATATAAACTCAATATGAAATTCCACTTGTAATTTCCATACAGAAATAAATCTTAGTACATAAATTACCAGTGCCTATTAAAGGGAACGCACACTTGAAAAGAGGTTTCATTCATCAGCAACAAACAATGAATAATGTCAAAAAGTAAAGTAAAAATGTCTTTAAGTTCTGTATTCTATCCATTTTAATTTTTGTATAACATCAGGGGAAGAACAATTAATATTATTTAACTGAGCAGCTTCATCAGGAAGAAGTAATGAATGTTTTCTGGAAATTGGAGCACAAGTCACTTCCTGTCATAAGTCTACTGATTCTGCACATTAATAAATACATAAAGACTTAGGAGAACCCAATAAATACATGTTGAATAAATGTATGAGGTTGTCATTCAGAGATTCGTTAATCTAACAACCACTGAATTACTAATGTGCATGGAATCATTTCCTTCCTTCTCTGCATTCAATTAGCTCAGTGGTATTCCTTCCTCATAGTCTTCCTTAGACTAATGCATGGCATCCCATTTCCTTCTGCACCATTCAGATTGTCATTATCATCACCATCTTCATCATCATCATCATCATCATTTCTACACCATCAGTTTATTTCCAAAAAGGAACAATTTTTTTTTTGTATTTGAGGATTAGACAATACATGCAAAGCACTGAGCACACAATACATGCTTAATAAATGTTCACTATCAGTAAATTCCTTCATACTGACTCAACTGGCCGACTCACTATGCACTTAACATGTCTGTTTCCCTTTGGCCTTTACTCCTGCCTGAAATAACCACACCCATCAGAATCATATGTTACTCTCAAGGCCCACCTCAACTATCCATGCAATATGAAGATGCCTCTGATTCTCTTCCTTCTTAGCCCTATTCCTTCTTAGTTTTTTCTTTTTTTCACCTCAAACTAAAGGATTTATTCTTCATACATCTCATATACTACCTTATACTCCAGTTAATGGCAAGGGTTTTATGTCTTTGATGAAACCAAACTCTTGGAAGATAGAAACTAGCTCTTTCTGTCTCTCTCAATTCTACTACTCTGAACCCAGGCCAGGGCCTTGTAGAGAACAAGGGCTTAATATGTTTTTCTAGGTATGAAGAGGTAAATAAAACCAAAGATGAGACTTGCAAGCTAATTCATAATATAAAACACACATGACTGAATCAAACATGTATGCAGTAGGATGGATGTTTAAATACACACATGAGTATTAAAGATGATTCGAGCTGCTGGAATAGGGACTAAGGAGGAAAGTTTAATGATGACCACAGAGTACAGGAAATGTCTCTAAAGAAGAGTGGAACCTGATCATGACTTTGCATAGTGGGTAAAATTTGAGAAGCAGAGGAGGACAGGGATGTAAAGAGACTGCAGGCACGGGCTGAACTGAGTACTTGGTATTTGCAGGAATATGTGACCATCACTTCTGCAACAGGAGCCTTCACCCTGTCTAGAGTACTAGAATATGAGAAAAATGAAGTAGATTGTCTAGAACTTTTCCTGTTTCTCCTCTCTTGATAACATCCATTTTGCTGCTTTTTACTTTCCAGAAAGTGAAATAGAGAAGATATAATATGTGGACCAAAAAATAGTTGGCACCTTGGCAACTTGACGAGTAATTTGAGAAGTAAAATAAGCATTTACTACTACTTTTGCTGTGTATTTTCATCACAAATATAGAAAATTGACAGCTTAATAGAGAAAGGAGAAAACCTCTACCTGGGACATGCAAGTACTTCAAAGTCTTAGAGCTTATAGTGTACATGGTGCTATGTGAAGCATCTGTACATGGATAAAAGAAATGCTTGACCTTGAGGAATACATGCATGTCAGCAGCGTACATGGGAAACGGGTGGAAAATACTGGACACTGTCAAAGCCTAGACGAAAGAGAGGAAAGTACTTAGCTCACCTTAGGGATAAAGTACACATTTCTAAGATGAGTAGACTTCTGAAATAAAGTTTAAAAGATGACTGAAAGTGAGCTGAGAGGGATGGGGCAATATGCTTTAGATAAAATGAACAACTTGAACCAGGTTTGAATGCTGAACAAGATGAATTAAAAAGAAACCATAAAATAGGAATACAGTGGTTTGTTGGAAGCCTATTCTACATCCCCCTGGGACTTCGTTCCATCATCACGTGTTGTGGGTTCTGGATAGTGTTACAGAGCAGTCTAGGCAGACATCCTCAATTTCACTGCAACTTTTCTTTTGTATTTATAAGGATCTCTAGTCACACATAAAACTGTATTGATGTACAGGAAGCTCTCAGGCATATCTCGCTTTATTTTTATGAGAAGGTAATGTCCACAGTTCTAATTTTGATAAGAACCTTGATTTATTTGGCACCTATGCATTGGGAGACTGAGCAAAATGATCTTTAGATCATCTCCATCTCAGTTGGTGATAACTGTATCCTTTCAACTACTTAGACTGAAATCAGCCTTGACTCCTCTCACTCAAATCCCATATCCAATTCATCATTACATCATTCTAAATCTATCTTCAAAATATATTCAGAATCTAATAATCCAATAATGTCTTTACATCCCCTCCTACAACTCCTACAAACACATCTGGATTACAGCAACAGTCTCCTCAGTGGTCTGACTATTTCCACAGAGATCTTGGGATCCTTCTCCACAAGCTATTCTCAATACAGCAGGCAGTGATCCCATTAAAACCTAAGGCATCAAGTCCCATGTCACTCAAAACTCTGCAATAATTCCTCATCTCTTTTAGTGGAAAAGCCATCGTTCTTACAATGAATGGCATGCTTCCCTGATCAGGCCTTCATCACCTCTCTGATCTCATCTAATACCTCCTGCCTCCCATGCTACACTTAAGCCATTGGCTTAAGTTGACTACATTGGCCTGCCTGGGCAGTAAGACCTTTTCCCAGCATCTGGAACATTCTTCCATACAGCCATATGGTTAACTCCATTAATTCGTTCAAGTCTGTCATCAGCTGTTACTTTTGCAAAGAACTTTTTCTGACCATTCTGTTTATGTATTTCTTAAGGGTACTTTTGAAATTTTATTTCTTATTGATACATAAGAGATGTACACACTTTTGGGGGTACATGTAATAATTTAATATATTCATATAATTTATAAAGATCATATCAGTTTAACTGGGATATGCATCATCTTAAACATCTGTTTTTCCTTTATGCTAGGACATTCAAATAATTCTCTTATAACTGTTTTGAAACATGCAATAGACTCTTAGAAACGATGGTCACCCTACTAATCTATCAAACACTAGGTGTTATTTCTTCTATCAGGCTGTATGTTTGTACCTTTTAATCTATTTAAAATAACTATGCTCCTCCCCCAGTACTCTGATCTCCTCACACTTATTTTCCCTATATGATATACTGCCTGCTAAGATAGTATACGATTTCTTTGTTTATTGTTCTTTTGTTTGTTTCTCCTTTTAGAGGTAAACTCTTCTCTATTGAGCAGGCACTCAGTAAAGAATATAGAACAACAAAAAAAGATAAAGTTTTCCACCATTAAAGAATTATCTAATTTATAAGAAGCAGCATGGGATATTGAACAAAATAAGCCCTAAATGAAGTGGCATTCCTGTTTTTTAGACCAGCCCGTGTTTCTTACTAACTGTACGTGTTTAAGACCCAGTCATTTCACAATTCTGGATCTTAGTTTCCTCATGAGTAAAGTAAAATATTTTGATTAGGTTATCTACAAGATCTCTCTGTTTTTAAAATGTTACTGGCTCTTCTGTGATCTTGTTTAATAACATTGAGATACTTCCAAATCACTGTTATCTTATCATTGACAGCACCCATCATCACATTAATTTATTGAGTGCATCTGGATAATGAGTAGATTTCTGTCTTGGTAAAACGATAGCATTGTGGAATTCAAAGCCTTTGCAATGGTTCTTCAACAACTAAGATAAGTTATTTTTCTCCTTGTGAATTTGTCCACCATTTTATGACAGAATAAGAAGTTGCAGCAATAAATTCAGATATACACACATATGATTGTCCATGTCAATGTCAACAGATGGCATTTTGCCAGAGAGGGCAGCATTTTTATTCAAACCATCCATGTCACTCTATTTCTGACTGACAGGTAGACTGATGATTATCCTTTTCTGTTCTCCTAAATCCTGAGAACAATGCATGTATGATGGTAACACATAAATCACACAGAGGAAAAACCACATGAACAAACCAAACCAAAATAAATAGTAGCACATCCATAGCTTTGTCAATAGGTCCCTTGGAATTCCTGGCCCTTTCCTGAAGCCTGTTATTGTAATCGCAAGCCATCAAACTTGAAATCTAAGGAAATGCACTTTAATTTTTAAAACTGCCTAGTAGTGACAGCTCATGCTTATATAGCGCTATGAGCCAGAGACTATTCCAAACACTTTATGAACACCAACTCATTTGATCCTCACAAAAAGCCTCTGAGGAAAGTACAGTTATTGCCACCATTTCACAGATGAGAAAATCAGGGCACAGATAGTTCATAGTGTGCATGCTGTCACACAGCCGGAGACAGGGCTGGGACTTAAAGCCAGACAATCTGGTTCCAAAGTGTGTGCTCTTAATCACCATACTATCATGAAATAAAATTCTTTGCTGCCTGAAGTCTCTTAAATTCCATAATGTGAATTTTTTACATCGCATCAGACTTCGCAAATTATATGTTAAAATGTCCAAAATCATGTCTCAACAAAGTTTGTAATGACTAAAGTCTACATTGAATTCTTCCAAATTAAAATGTCCGTGATTTAAGACATGGTTTCAGATTCTTTTCTTCCTCCTCCACTCCCATAAGCAAGTTACCCTCAGTGTAACTTTTATTCCATAAACATACAAATGAGATACCTACTTCATATAAAATACAGGCTGAGTATCCCTTATCCAAAAGGCTCAGGGCCAGAAGTGTTTTGGATTTTGGAAGGTTTGCATTATAGTTACCACTGAGCATCTCCAATCTGAAAATCCAAAATCTAAAATGCTCCAACGAGCATTTCCATTGAACACCATGGTGATGCTCAGAAAGTTTTGGATTTTTGGAGCATTTCAGATTTCAAATTTTCATATTTGGGATGCTCAACATGTACACTGTTTGGTACTATACAGGTCATAAAAATGAGTTAGCTATAACTCTGGGCCTTAGGAAATGGTCAGTCTAGTATAAGCAATAAGAAAGTATCCAAATAAGAACACACAAATCTAACTGTGATAAAGCACAAGCAATAGGTTATGGGGGGTTGGAGGAGGTCTTCAAGAAGAGGGGTCCCATCATCTAATTTGGAGAGGTGAGTCTTGAGGCCTAAGTAGAATGTGGGAGAGGAGGGACTGTTTGAAGAGCACATTTATAGTAGAAAAAATAGAATGAGCAAAAACACGGAAGAGAAAAAATAATATTCAGAGTCGAGTTCTAGTTGGCCAAAACATGGTCCATCGAGATGAAGACTGGGGAAACAGCTGGAGTTAGGGGAGACAGCTGGAGTTAGGGAAGACAGGAAGTTTGGGGTTCTGCTGCAGGAGTGTCTTCAATATCACAAGAGAGTTTATGAGATACGTGCTTTGTAAATATTGGTGCTATGTTGTCCACAAGAAATGAAAACAAAAGTAATTTGTGCTTTATAAATCATAAGATTTCACAATAAATTTCAAAACAGATCCCATGAAGCCCACTGACGAATTTAGTAGTGCTCATACATTCAAAAAACAATTTCCAATTAGGTGCATGATCATGGTCTAAAGATTTATAACTGGCTGGCCACGGTGGGTCACGGCTATAATCCCAGCACACTGGCAGGCCAAGGTGAACAGATCACCTGAGATCAGGAGTTCAAGGCCAGCCTGGCCAACACGGTGAAACCCCGTCTCTAATAAAAACAAACAAAAAAAATTAGCCAGGCATGATAGTGCATGCCTGTAGCCCCAGCACTCGGGAGAATGAGGCAGGAGAATGGTTGAACCCAGGAGGTGGAGGTTGCAGCGAGCCAAGGGTACGCCACTGTACTCCAGCCTGGGCAACAGAGCAAGACTCCGTCTCAAAAAAAAAAAAAAAAAAAAAAAAGAAAAGAAAAGATTTATTATTGCCATTCTACATATTATGAAAGGAGGAACAAGTGAACAAATAAAACATCTAGGAATTAAACTCAGCTCCCTAAATCTGCCCTATAAATCCAAGGACCATCAGAACCAAGTAGTTACTCTTCCTCTTCATTTGTGATTCACCTCTCATCCTTGAACTCTGTTGATCCAGAACAGAGCAAGAGTGACATATAAGCAAAATATGTCACCAAAACATGTCATCAAAATGTATGCATTTCCTCAAGGAGAGAATCTCACTCAGAGAGATTTTATCCTTTATACAAATGTTTAATATAAATGTTTAACCTGATTAAAATTTGCCTTTTAAACCTGCAGGAGACCAAAACTGTACATCAGAAGTGCAGAAAAAATGTTTCAATTAACATACACTGGTTGCAAAGTGACCTGGTAGCTGAAAGCCTAGAAGAGATGAAAATGTCAACATTTTCTGGCTCTGTGTGGTCTCTGGCAAGAAGGTTAACATCTTCGGGCTTGTTTCTCTGTGATAAAATAAGAGATTTGGTTCAAAGTGTCTCTAAGATGGCTTAAAGCTCTGTAATTCTAATTTTGATTATGCAATAACCCAACATACAATCAGAACATACATAGGTCTGGGTTATTTAGCAAAAGAGCTAGAATCCCTAATACAACTCAATATGTCCTAATGAAATAACAAGAGTCAACAAAGTTATAACATAACCCAACTATGTCCTAAAGACATTACAGTATTCAACATTGTGAAGATCCTATATTCAATAAATCCCATTTAAAATGACAGCAGTCACTAGTATTGTAAGTTATTACAAGATTTCAATCCAAAATAGATAAAAAAGTTTCAAGGTGACAAATCATCAGCTATTCAGAAAACTCAGCAATCTTGAAGAATGAATTTTGCAAGGATTTTGAGAATCCTTGTATTGATCCCACTGATTACATGTATAGTTTACTAAATAGGCAGGGGCTATGTAGCTTATTGACTATGTGTACCACAGGTTCCATAGTTCAGATCAATTAAGACTATAAGGATCATATTCATGCAAGACTAAAGTTACTGGTCAGGGGTTAATTTAGATGTCTCCCTGTTATCGTGGAAGTAGGAAGATTTAAAAAACTGAAGTAATTATTTTACATATTTTTGTTTGTTTTTGATGTCAACTGAAGCCTTTATAGATTACATGACATTATTTTTTCTCTTCGTTTTGAAGAATCATAGGAGTTGCTTGATGGGAAAAACTGTGAAATTCAGCTTGCTTTAAAGATTATAGTAAAAAGAGATCAGAGTAGTAACCCTGAACTCTGCCACTAATCATTCTTAAGATTTGCTTTGTAGGCAGTACTTAGCATCATGTAACAATCAATGGTTACTGATTCCTTTTGCTCCCAGAAGAGCAAGCAATTATGACCCAGGAAGCTCTACCAAGGGATTACAAACAAATGCTAACAAGAGTTCAATTCTACTATCCTTAGATCATTCCATTTATGTGTGGAGCTTTTATTGCTGTGACACCAACATATTTCATAAAACAATTACTTCCTGTTACTTAGCAAAGGAAGAGGCAACACTGAAAGTCATCAGGCTAATCATGGTCGAGACTGTGGTTAAGGTCTCATTCACTCTCTCCCACTAACCATCCAGCGAGAAACCACAGGTCTGGGCCATCTACTCTATAACCTCTGATGCTTTAGGACACTGGCTTCAGAGCAGGGTGGGAGAGAGAGGAGTGGAGCCATGTGCCCTGAGATCGCTGGAGAAGAAGGAATAGGTGGGGTATGAAAGAACAGAGGAAAGAGAAGAGTAACTGTGAATGGCAAGTATGAAAGAAACAAAGGGAGGGAAAAGGAAGGTAAACGGGGGAGATAAAATTATATTACATTGTACACCAATACAGGTAACACAGTTAGGAACTGGAAGATATAGGGTCTTCTGCTTGCCTATGAATTAAGTTTCTTCCTAATGGCAACTACCATTGTCTTCAGTGTTGCTCTCATCTTTCTTCCAAATGCATAGGCATATATGTACATTTGGTTTAATTTTAAATCAATAACTTTTAAAATAAAATAAATTATGAAGATTTTTAAATTTGATAATTACATGCATATTAAATTCTGTGCTAACTCTGGATTCAAAGAGAGTTCATGAATTTCTCCTTTGGCTGGCAGACCACCACCTCATGAAATGCAACTCGAACACTAAGTGCCTATCACTGAAAATCACAGTAAATCGAGTCTTGTCCTATCATGTCTCTGACGAAAAATTTTAAATGTTTTACCTGAGGAAGTGTTCCATTTTATTTCACCAAGTTTTATTGGGTCCATCAGCTTATTTCCATTGTACAGTCAGAAGACTTATACCCAGGCAAAATATACTCTAGATTGTTATCAAATATTTTATGCTTTGAAGGGGCTGCCTCATTGCTCCAGTATTGATGTAGAGTTCAATTTCTGCAGCAAATGTATTACACTTGAGTGAATAACAATCAAGATGAACAAAGCATAGAAGTTCTCACATATTTCTAGTTCTACTTGAAAGAATAAATAAAAATACATATATTATGCCCACTACTATACATTTTTGTAAATGGCAAGCTCTTACAAACTTATATCTGTCTGTTAGAAAAACCATATACAACAAAAATACCAAAATCCCTTAAGTGTGTATATCTAGAACAGCACTGGCTTCTTCCCTTTTTTTAGGATTGTGGCCAATAATCCAGCTAATAAGATTTCATTTTAAGTTACTTGCAACAGAATCTCCAATATATACTTAAGGTCCAATTATTTTCTACTTTTAAAACATTTTTTTTCTCTTTTACTCCAGCAGTTAGGCATAGGGCTAGAAGTTTTTTTGTCCACCCCTGCCAAACCTATTAATAAACAACCTGTTTGTCCAAATTTAAAAATATTTTTATCTGCTCATTTTATTGTCAAATAATTTTCCCCTTTACTTAGAATATCATGTGTATGAATTATATGTATGTATATACACACACATAGATACACATAGATGTATTACACTCAAAGAATTTCTACATTTGATTTGGCTCATATAAAATTATTTGATGTATATTTTTCCATGGTTTTTGTCAAATGCTGAAAACAACTCATAGACGTTAATTCCTATCTTTTGAGATCAGGAAATCCCAGTTTGGAACAATAAAAAGAGTAAGGTGAACATAATCTTAGGATTCATGGTATTTCTAGCCAAGTTCTTCCCTTGCACCACATCTAAACTGTATAGATTGTTTTCCGTTGTCCCAATCTTTCCAAAGACAGTACTTACTTGACAAACACAATTTTACATACCATGCAGTCTTTTCCTCTCTCAAAAGTAACTCCTTATCGCTTTCCCTGTAATGAAGTCCCTCATGCAGTGATTTTTGGACATTACTCAAAAAGGAATAATCTATGTAACTCAAAAAGTAATAATCTATGTATTCTAACCAATTTTTATAAGGGAAAAATACTCCTTTTATGACACTGGGCTCAAGAAATTAGTAAAGTCCTACAGACCATTTTAAGGCATAACAGATTAATTCACTGGCAAAGAACCCCTACAATTTATTTCTAGAAATGTTAGCACTTGTGAATATATGCATACATGAACCCTGATAGAAAGGGCAAAGAAGGAATTCAATATATTCTTAAGCTCTGTTTTCTTTAGGTACAGTAACCACTTTTGTCCTCATCACAATCTCTTGAGAGTTTTAGATGTTAACATCCCCATTTGTTCGGATGTAAAACTAAATCTCAAGTGAAGTGATTTCCTCAAAGTCACACAGCATGCGAGAGGTAGAGCTGGTATTTGATCTCGAGTTTCTAGTATAATTCCTACTTTAGCATGATGTATCATCAACTCTTCACTTCCTTCAAAGTTTTTCATAAGGTTCCCCTAAAACTCCAAAACGTATTCTCCAGACATTGTTACCAAACTACTGTCAAGATCAAAGGAGAAAAAGAACAAAGTGAGGCAGGGAGTTAAAATAGAATGAGGGAGAAAACTGATACTGGTTTTGTATTTTTTATGTCTCAGGCCTAGGACTCGGAGTTTTCCAAAACCTCATTTAATCTCCTAACAGCCCCAAGACACGTATATTATTATTATTATCACATTTAAATGAGGAAACAGATTTAACATGATGGTCTAACTTGCTCAAGGCCATGAAGAGGGACAAGTAGGATTGAAATTCAAGTCTACCCACTGGAAAGCTAACACCCTGAGACAATAAACTGAGAGAACCAGAGTTGTAAGAGACTTCAGAAGTAAATATAGTTAATAATCTGCTAGGAACATAAATCTCCCTCAACAGTGTCACTGCTTGAATACTTTTAGCTCTAAGGAACTAATTTCTTTCCAAGTATGTAACACATTTCAGTTGGGATAACGTTGATCATTAAAACATTTTCCCATATATTATATTGTTGGGAGACAGATGTCCAGCCTCCGGAGGGGTGTCTTATACATATCAATATCATAAAGGTAAAATTATTTTTTTTTTTGAGGCAGAGTCTGACTCTGTCACCCAAGCTGGAGTGCAGTGGCATGATCTCGGCTCACTGCAACCTCCGCCTCCCAGGTTGAAGTGATTCTCCTTCCTCAGCCTCCCGAGTAGCTGGGATTATAGGCATGAACCCCCACCCCTGGCTAATTTTTGTATTTTTAGTAGAGACAGGGTTTCACCATGTTGGCCAGGCTGGTCTGGAACTGCTGACCTCAGGTGATCCTCCCACCTTGGCCTCCCAAAGTGCTGGGATTACAGGCATAAGCCACCGCACCTGGCCAAAATTCTCTTCTCTAAAGAAGACATCTACTATAGGGTGATAAAAGTTTCACTAATTAGTATTTAAACAATAAATGGGAAAATCAAATCTTAAATTATGATAACATAACATATGCTACTTGAATAAATGCTAAAAACAGTTTTGAGAAGAAAAGCAAGTGTAGCAAAGGTAAGGATGACTTCAGTTTTAGTCTCAGCACTGCCACTGATTGGTTGTAGTGACATTGGGCAAGTCACTTCACTTTTCCAGACCTGCCTTTTCTCACTTAGGAAGTGACACAAATAATCTCTAAAAATGTTCAGCATATAAAATTCTATGATTATAAGACATTAGTTATATTATTCAGAAACACCCTTTGAATGTCTACACACACACACACACACACACACACACACACGATAAAATTCACTGCAGTAAAGATTACAATCAGCTTTCAGATGATGAGGATTAACTTCACTCACTGCTAGTCAATCACTCTTCATGTGAATAGTATATGAACTCATGTCTTTATTCAGTTTAAGAACTGAACAACTTAATGGCAGATTCTAGTCTTTGTCCGTAACAGTGAAATGAAAAACCCTTGGGAATATTTTAATACTCTTGATGTTATGCAAGCCAAAAGAATACATAAAAATATGACCAAAATATAGAAACAAAAATATTTACAGCTACCAACTCTCTAGAATCTGAAAATAATCTTAGAATCTTTATGTACATGCTAGAAGAATTATGTATATATTTTTCATCTTAAGAGGATGCTCCTAAAGGGCCAGACAGATCACACTTTTCTCACTACCCCAATAGTTTGATTAAATAGTGCTGTATGGTGAATCACCCCTGGCTACTCAGCCTGTTGGTAGCAGAGGTGGGATTGCTGTCACTTAAAGGACATTGCTGGGCAAGTGTTCAGTATTCGGTAGATGGAGAAGAGAAACGTATTAAGAAAAGACAGGAGTGGAAGTCAAGAGGTGAATAACATGACGGTAAAGAAGAAATGCTGAATAAAGAGGGTATATGTATAAGAAAGCAAGAAATATCTCAAATTACATTATGCAATTAGATTCTTAAAATCCACTAGAACATAAGCTCCCTGAGGGCAGGCACTCTACTGTTTTCCACTGCCATATAACCGGTCTAGAACAGAGTCTGGCACAGAGTAGGCACTTAGCATACATTCACTGAATGAAAAAACAAACAAACAAACAAACAAAAAAGAGGAAAAATAGAAGAAAAACAAAGCATTGATGTAGAGCAAAAGTAATAAAAGTAGAAACATGAGCATAAAAGTAGATGGAATGTAGTTAATGCTGTAGTAGAACGTTCAATGGACTCTGTGGACAAGTTATATTCCTGGTTCTCAGGGGCATCTAAACAAGTCATAACTTTTTATGCTTTGGTTTTTCAATCTATAAAATACCTCTTCCTTCATGCTTTAAAAGGATACTATGAAGAGTTGTTAAAAGGAAGAGGGAAGGAGGAAGAACACAGGTGTATGGTTTGGAACATCGTTTTCTGGGAATACAGAAATGCTGATGTCCAAAAACAGAAAAACTGGAATCAAGCACACTAAAGAAAAAAAGAGGAAAAGATCAAGAAGAAGGTTAAAATTTGATATAATTATGTCATTAAGAAACTGGTATATTGGTCATTGGCTAGAGATTTTTTTTTGTATGTTTGTAATATATGAAAGTGTCATTCAGCATTAAAATGCAATAAATAAAGTTTCAATAAAGACAGTTGAAATTATTTTGATATGATGCAATGAAATACTGACCTATAAAGCCAAAATGACATAATTATAAAAATAAAAGAGTCAATATATAATTGGGAAGGTAGGAAGGAAAGGGGAGAAGAAGACTGAGTTGGGTATCACAAAGGAATAGAGAGGAGAAAACAAAATGGGTTATGAAGAAAATAAGTGAGCCATAGAGCAATCTGCTATATATGAGGGAAGAACGCACTAGGCAACCCATGCTGTTTTCAGAAGCAAGCTGAACAACGTATGGATGATCAAATAAAAAGGGAAAAGACCACCACGACTGAAAATTTAATAAGAGCAAAACAGGAAGGCGAGAAGAAAATTTAATTTTAGTGATATGCACTAAACACACACCTGAACAGTGGTCCCACCTAAAGTACTTCCCTAATTCTCAATCTGATGCTACATTAGTCTCTAGCTCCAACTCTCTACAATAAGGATACAATGATAGAAGAAAACAGTAGAGAGAGAGAGAGTGTGTGTTTAAATTCTCAGAGACAGACACATTTTTCTAAAACTTTTGATTTTGCCACATTTTTCAGAGTTTAGTATATTCTAATAAAAGAATTTCACTAGGCATTTCTGAGCCTGGGTTTCTTCATTGGTAAATTTATGAAATTATTCAGTTCCAATAGAAGATCTTTCAGTCCCTTCCAGTTTTTAACATTTCAGGCTGTAATCGGCTATGATTAAAGTGGGGAGAAGTTATTTAAAATCACTGTTCTGAAATACCTACAAATATAGTTACCAAGAACTAGAAGAAGGATCCATTAGAATTTAAATGAATGGCACTTTTAAATAGAAGGAAAGAAATCCTATGGTATATCCAACTCATCATGTTGATCTTTTGCAAATGGTTACTGATTCTTATTGTCACTGCAGTAACAATGGTTTGTCATACAATCCCATAATAAGACTTAGGACAAAGCAAAACAAAGTTGGCCCAAGATGAAAATATCAACACATTCTTGCATCCCAGAATCTGTTGTCAAGCAGGGAGGATCTCATATCCAGAAAACATTTTCTTTCAAGGTGGTACCATCATTTCCTGGCTATAATTTAATTAATCAGCTCTTTTTATGATAATCTAAGTTTGCAATCTCCCAACAGTCAGGGCAGGAAAAATTTTAAAGCCCAGACAAAGAAAACAAATGAATAGTGCAAGTATTATGTGACTCATTGAGAAGTAAAAACTTAATTAGTATCATGACAATATAATCATTGTGGTAGTGGGAAACAATTAACCACATTTAGAAATACTTTAGAATAAAAATATATACTTATATACTTTCATTCCAATTCTGCATTGGACTTCTTAAGACCTACATGAATGCATAGATTAATATCATGAAAATATGAAATATTACTTTATGAAAGAAATATCCATTTTAGAAAATGCGACATAGCCACTATACCTTAAGGCAATTTAAAATGTCATATTTTGCCTTTTATTATAACAAAGACAAAGAATGTTGTAATTTAACAAGAGTCAGTGAGGGAGTAACTCTAGTATTTATAAAATAAAACTCTAATACTAGTAGGTAGATTGGTTTGGGGAGCAACGCTGCAGACACAATTACTGGGATTGTCTCTCTTCTACTCTCTCAGGCTCCAGGATAAAGAATAATCAATTAGCCCTCAACAGTCTATGACCTTGAAGGCTACAGCTCTGTGCATAATGTGCTGAATATGCTGAGACAGAAAAAAAAATGGAAAAGGGAGAATAAAGTCCTAAAACCACTGAAGAGCATGTTTCACATATGATAATGTCATTTTCAAATATAAGCCATGACAGCTTAGTTTATGTCAAAAACATGCACGGTAAAAGGAATGCCCCAGTTCTTTCTGTGACTGAACAATACTTTCTTAGTTGAAAAATACAATCCCTTTGTAAGCTTTTTTTTTTTTTTTTTGCTTTCCATTAATTAGTGGTTACAACCTTTTTAAACAACAACAACAAAAACAACCACTTACAAGTCTCTAAAAACAAAGCTGCCTGGACCAATCCCTTTCAAACACTACTCTTCCCCCAATACCCCCCTCCCTCAAAAAAAAAAGTAGGCTCACAATTTTTAGAATAGAAGACTTGATTTTTTTTTTAAGGAACTAGTCCAAAAAATTAACAGAGTTTCCTTATAGGTTTTAAAGTGTTAACCAACTAACTGTCTACCCCTAACTTTTCAGGAGAAAACTACTTCCCAGACTGCTTCTCTAGGCTTATCTCCGATGCACTTCAAAACGCTGCAGCTGTGCATCTGGTCAAACTGGCCACAATGATGCTTTTAGGCAGCAGTAAATCTTTCCCATTTATTGCAGATGCCACAATATCAATGCCCTGGCTTGGAGAAAAAAAACTGATAAGGAATATGTAATCTACTAAAACACTTAGTAGAAACATTTACTTTACAAAATAATTTATCAAAACTTCACAACATACTTTCTGACATGGTCTTAGATCAGGAAAATGTGTTGGATGTTTCTTTGTTTTCTTGATTTCCTCAGATGACAAAATTATAGAATTTAGTTGAAGTGTTTATCAAAGGGCATTTTTTTCTTTCTCTGGACAATGAAACCTGTTCAAGCAGATTTCAATTAAAGACTTAAGTTTAAAATGATCAAGTAATCTTGTCCTACTGGTGAATTTCACTTCTCTTTGCAGGATCCGTACTTGCTTTTTATAGCCTGTCATTTCATCTGGGTATTATTTCCCGGTCACTTTGCCAGGTGGGAAGAGGCAGCAAAGGCAGTGATGTCTGTCAGACCTTTAATGATGCTTCAGGGATTTGATAAAGATACAAAGCAGCGTCTGCATGAAGGAGGTTTTCCCTAATTGCACCTAGAAAACAAGACTCTTTTTCTTTTTCTTTAAATCTTTGCCACTGAATCTGGTGTGTGTGAAATGATCGGGAGTTACAAGCACAAATCAAGTTTTTCCGTGTTTCTATAGCATGCTGCACTACTTCACACTGAACATGATGTCTGGAAAAGGTATTCTTTATTCTTCATTACTGTCCAGAGGAAAAACAAGAGGCATTTCGTCAGAGAAATTGTCAACTCTCTTTTAACCCTAAGAGCTTTCATGCAATTTATTAAGAACCAAATTTTCTGATCTTGTACTTTTCTACTAAGTAAATATTCCTCATGGTAAAAAGTGATAGGAGATAGAGACAACAAAAATAAACTAGAAACATTTTTAGAAGGCTATAGAAAACTCCTCCCTTCTCTATTGATATTTAGAACAGTCATGCTTTCATTCCTGTCAACTTTCCACTCTAAAGCTATTGCAATTACCCAATGCAAACAGGAATGTATTGTTTTTAAGAGCGTGGGCTCTCTTCACATCACAGGTTATTAAACTGGGCTGCTGCAATCTGCCAGACTAAGATGACACACGTCAAAAAAAAAAAAAAAAAAAAAGATGTACCTCACTAATGGATCTTGTATTTTTTAATGACTGCCAAGGAAGCTATTTAAACATTTGATTATACAAGACAAAACTAATTTGGGAAAATCCTTCATGCAGAATCCTACTGTGTCCTGGACAAAATAAAGCTGCCACTAATAAGTGCTCACTAACTGAAAGTACCACCTGGGCAGGACAGCAGTCATCTCAAGCTAGTGAGAGGCTAGCACCGTAAATGTCTTAAGACTTGCTGCAACCTCAGAAAGAACCAATTAAGATACAAAAGTAGGGAGAAGTGGTTAGGGAACAGGAAAGAGAGAGAGACAACAGGCAGCTTGGGGTCGCTGAGAGGTAGAGGGTAACAGAAAGGTGACAGGAAATCTATGATGGGGAAGAGAAAGACACAAAATAATACTCACTGGTATATGAAAGTCACATTTCTATAAAACATAAGAGATGGCCTGATGTTTTAATTTTAAAATGTGTTAGAAATAAATTGAATTTAACTTAAATTCAAACATGACTTGCAGATGCTGAAGTTTTGCATTCCCGGTACCAGATTGAGCAATGTGGCTAGAGAGAACTGCTGCTACAACACTGGTTCAGACCCGGAGTTTGCAAGATCATTTTACTCGGCCCTTCAATGCCATCCCAAGCATCTCAAACACAGGCTTTGCTTAAACAAAACCAGGCAACCAAAATGCAAGAAGAAAGGGAAATGCCCTTTGGGGACCTCAAATCCACCCCTTTCCTTTATTCATCATCATCATCATCATCTCTCTCTCTCTCTACTTACAAAGTTTGGGAGCAGTTTGGAGATTAGTTTCTGTTGTTTGTGGCTGAGTTGCTGACTTGGGCGTTCTCACCTCAGGGTTCCGCGTGGGTGAAGGGAAGGGTGGCGCAGTGGATGGCAAGAAAGAAAAGGCAAAAATACGATTCTTCGGTGTCGGTGCCGCTGATGGTTCAAAGGCGACAACAGCCTTGTCACCTTGCACTGTAACTTGAACCTCACTTTCAGATTGAGCCCTAGAGACAGGTGAAGTGTATGCCTCAGACGACACCCACACAGCTGAGGCAGCAGATGGGTCCAGAGAAATAATAGGGTCCTGGCCTAACCCCCCAGGGTCAAGGTGAGTAGGAGAGTCATATTCAAAGATCTTGTCCACAAATACCCACTTGAGGCCGGCGATGCAGAGGCAGAGGCTGACCAGGCAAGCCAGGATGGGGACAATGCAGATTTTCTCTGAGTTGAGGCAACCTCTCAGGCGCTCAGCTTCTAGGCACGCACAGCAGGGAACGGCCAGGCCCACGAGTCCAGGGGTTCTCCCATCTTCAGTCTGGGGCTCTGGCATGTCTTCTGCTGCCGGAAGCCCATCAAGAGATGGGTCTGCACTCAGTTGAGTGGAGGGGCTGGAGGACCTCTCGGCAGCGACCTCAGACATGTCTGGGGAATAAATCTCCATCGGCTCACCTCCAGAAGAAGGCCTGGCCGCTCTCACGGTCCATTACCACGCAGAGGCCCCCCCAACCAAATGATACAGCATCTTACAGGGGGAAATCGATAAATCGTCCAAGTCCAAGGCCATTATTAAAATCAAGAAGAGTTCAGAAAGATGCAAGGGGGGAAGAAAAGCTCCTAGCAATTACAAAATCAAAGTATATCGTAATAATTCTTTAAGCTGCTGTTTCTGGGCCACTTTTCTAGTTCTTTTAAACGCTACTCCAAACCATCCCGGGCTCGTCAAGAGGACAGGGACCAAAATAGATCGACGGAGCTGCCGGCTGGTTAATTAAGTAAACCAGTAGCCCAAACTGAAAGGCATGTTTCTCACCTCGAGCATCTGAAGCTGGTGTCTGCTCAGATGAAGAAAACAACTGTCATGCAGGAGAAGTAAAAGCAGAAGGAGGACCAGCGGCGGTGGCGGCGGCGGCAGCAGCGGCGGCGGCAGGAGAGGCAGTAGTGACAATAGCAACAGCATCCTGTTGTGTTAACGCGACGACGGCTGAAAGGGGCTGAATCATTACAGAGCAGCAGGTGCCTGCCCTCGGAGCATCACTGCAAACAGGATCAGAGGGCTCCGGAGGCAAGAGTGCAGCCAGGAGGGGCGGTCACTCCCTTCCCCGCCCTGCCTCCACCCCACCCCCGACTACTCCTCTTTGTCCTTCTTGAGTGCTCATTCACTTTCTTCCTCTGCGGCTCTTCTCTGCTTCAGTCTCTTTCTCTTTCTTTCCCTTCTTCATCCAAGCCTGTCCTCTCTCTCTCCTCTCTCTTTCCTCCCCCTCTCCCAACCCCCACTCCCCACTCTCTATCCACACTCTAGATCTGCAGGCTGGTCTGAGTAAAATCAGTATCCCCAGCCACACAGGACTGCCAGTGACTTCCTATTTTATCCAATTAGAAGGAATAAAGGCCATCAAATCAAAGAGAAGCAGGCAGGCATCAGTTAAGCCTAGTCCCCATGGCCCCCACCCGTTTTCCTCCTTTTTCTTTCTTTCTCTACAAATCTGTCCCAGTCTTCTTCCACCCCCACCTTGCCGGCTCTTTCCTTCACCCACTGTTGGGTCAGAAAAAGCCAGCGATCGATGCTAGCAATCTAACAAAGCTGGGATGGGGATGGGGGTGGTGGTGTAGGTGGGACCTTATGGGTTGGACCTGAGGCTTGGTGAAGTCTGCTATCTGATTCCTCCCTGGAGAGGTAAGCTTTTCAACAGCAATTTCTTCCTGCCTGCTGCTGAGAGATAGCATTCCTTCCCTAGCCCTCTAATAAGTTTCGTTCACTAAGAGGACTGTTATTACCTGATTTTCAACCAACAGTTTGAACATTTTTTTCCTAACCATGGACAGCTCTGCCTTTAGCTGTTTTTGCAATGACTGTGTAAGACTTTGTCATGCCCAGGGAGAAATGCTGAGTACAGGCTGGAGGAAGGGAGTGCTAGGGGAGGGGTTGGCAGCCCATATATCCCCTGCTGTGGTCCCCTTTGAATTTCCATTTATTCTATCTCACCCAAAGAAGACTAGACTAATGTCAAGCTAATAGGAAGCACCAGTAAGCAACAGAGTTATCATGCGAGCAAAGCTACCACTTCATTTTTAGATTAGCCTTTCACGGTGACTCCACACTGCAGACGTTTGAATTCCCTGGCACTGTAATATATACCACATGTCCTCAGCTATCACTGCACTGAAAGTACTAAGAAGAGTTTTCTATGAGACCATGCCTTTTGGGTTAGATTTCAGGAGTTCAGTAGTTTCTATGCTGACTGTTTTTTTCTTTTAAAACAACAGTCATTAAAACACTAGAAGAAATGCACTGTTCTTAATACAGACCACAGGCTTCCCCAAGCACTGTGCTGCACATCACTGCACACAATATGCATCTGAACCTGTAATCCACACTTACTGTGACTGGACATCTAAACGGTTTCCAAGGAACCATTTTGTTCACTTATGTCAATAGGAGTCTGTAAAACTCTCTCTAAATCTATACTACATAGCCATCATATGAGTTCCTGAAGCAGTAAAATTTAGAATTCAAGTCCTGAGAAAATCCGCTTTAAGCACACTATATTTTGTAGGGCACAATCTCCACTACTTTGAGGTATGTTTCAGCTTTAAACGGCAGGAGATAAAATATTATCACTTCTTCCTTCAGGATGAAATTAGTCCATAATTATACATGATTTAAAGGGTCTTAACATCTTAAACTGTGTTTGCAGTACTATAACTAACAACAACAAAAGCCTGTGCCAATTTGCATAATTGTAACCATGACTATGACAAGTTTATGAGCAACATGAGTTATCCTTAAGTTCATCTCCCTATAATCTGCATTTATATACCAGTAAATGGTGTTTAAAAATAATTTCTATGCTTATTTTCTAGGTTTATTTGACTTTAAAGCAGTGAGAGCTCTCTTACAAAGATTCTAGCAAAGGACATACAATTTCACAGTGCAGAAAATGTCTATTGAAGCATTTAAAGCATTCAAATTGAAAGATAGTAAGATCTCAATGATCAATATTCATGTAAATATTCAGAAACAATATCAGCAGGTGTTTATGCTAAACTAGGGTAATTTATAATTTCTTCAAAAAGCACCCAGTTGAAATATATGGCACTGAATTCCCCAATTTTGACCTAAACCAAAACTATTATACTCAATACACTAGCGTTTCATCCAAGGCCAAGGTCAGCTAAATTTTAAAGACCAAAATGGGGTTCAGGTGGCCTCAAGTCAGACAGATAGAAGAAAATACCAAGCATGCTAACCCATAGTTTAGAAAAGTGGTCTTTAACTTACACCAATAGCAATTATTCACCTTACCTCAACCATTAAGAGCAAACATATTCGGCAGAAAAAAAAAAAAAAGTTACTGGGCATTGCTCTAGCTGTTACACTGAAAATACCCAACACTTATAGAGAAAACCAACATTTTATACAAAGACTAGGACAACACATCAGAGAGAGAATCCTATGGACTGCCACAAGTACTCTTTGCCTTGGACTACATAAGCCAGACTTTGGGATGTGTCTGTTTTTCCCCCGGAAAGGCATTCCACCTTGGTGCTAAGACTAATCTGCAGCCAGCCAGCTTCCTATAACATTGTTTTTTTCCACCAAATTGGAAAATGAATGTAAATGGGGAAATGGAGAAGGATGGGAGGTAAAGAATAAAAGAATTCTTCATTAGTTCTACCCTTGGGACTAGGACCCAGAAGTTGCCTTTCTGCCTTCATCAAATCCTCTATAGCAATAAAAGAGTGAGCAAGGAAAGTGTGCATGGGGTTAGAGGTCAGAATTTCCTTTGGATAAAACATGCATGTTTGTAGGAAAAACTGCAAGGATATATCATTTTAACCCTTTAAGCTCCACCCCAGTAGAGCCCAGGAACACCCCATTTCCATGTCCTCTTAGAAAAATAAACTAGACAATTTTTTACTACCTTTTTAAACCTTTTATCACCATCTCCCTCACAATAAAAAAAGCTACCTTTGTTGAGTTCCACCCAGGTGACAGGTACTCTGCTAGGTTCATAATATACATTATTTCTGATCTTCCCTAATCCCATACAGTCCATATTTATCTTAAATTTTTTTTTTTTTAATTTCATTGGCCCAGGCAACTTAGGTAATTTTGCCATGGACACATAGCTATGTGGCCAAGATTTGAGTGTGTTCTGATTCATCCTATTTCTGCTAAAAAATACTGCTTGTGTTATTTCATCAAAAGGGTGCATTTGATTATATTATTGATTACATATCACTTCAAGGAGAGACTATGAGAACCAGAATATGTAACAATGAAATAGGAATTATTACCTTAATATAATTTGTAAACAAACTTAAAAGGATCTAGTTTCCAAAATAAGACTTCTACAATTTTGCCTAATAATTTTTAGAAATTGTTAGAATTAAGCATAGGCCATTTAAATACTATCTATTTGTCATTTAAATCAAATGAGCTCTTCCATGGTCTCATTCCAGGACTTTCCTTGGGAAGCGATTTCAGTTATGTATTGCTGTGAAACAAACCGCCCAGAAATAGCTTACAACAACCGCCATTTTATTCTGTAGGTTTACTGGGTTCAGCTGAGTGGTTCTTCTGCTTCATTTGACGTCAGCTGGTGCTGCAGGTGAGGTGCAACTAGGTGGAAACATTCAAGATGGCTCCCACACATGATGACTGGCAGCTGCTGCTAGATGCCAGCCGGCACTGTGAAATGGTGCACCAACCTGTGGCCTCTCCTTGTGGCTTGAGCTTCCCACAGCATGGTGGCCAGGTTGTGAGAGAAAGCACCCCAAGAAGAAGAAAACACAAGCTGCCAGTTCTCTTAAAAGTCTGTGCCTGAAAGCAGAACAAACTATTTCCACTGCATCCTATTGGTTAAGAAGTCACCGTGCCAGCCCAGACTCAAGGACAGAAGAAATAAATTTTGAGGGAGAAAGTGGCAAAGATTTTGCAGCCACAATTAATCTGCCATAGAGGATGAGGAAGTAAATGCTAGTATGCCAACCTGGATCAAGAAGAGACACGGTAATATAGAATGGGATTTGGCAGAATAAAGTAAAATATACTTGTATTTCTGATCCACTTTCATAATATTTCAGCTTCCTTCTAAGCTAGCTTCAATGAAGAAAAAAACCCTGTAATATCATCAAATAAAAAATACTAGAATTCCTCTGCTACTTCAATTCAAGCTAGGCTATGAATTCAAGCTAGTCATTCTGCTTTACTTTTATTTACTTTATCATCAGAAGAATGTACGGTAGCTCCAACAGATGAAAGAGAATGATAAATGACATTTTGCTTTTGACCTTATTACTCACTTATTTTCTCTTTGACTTTTTTCCTGTATCTTGGTGATATAACTCTAAAAATATTATCTCCAAAATCTAAAAATATTATCACTGAAAAAGTTTATTTTTGCTCCTAAATTTTACGGCTGGCAAAAGAGTAGAATTTACTTCATGGTATCTAACATAAAATAAAAATGATGGTACCAGTCGTTTCATTTGGAGAGATCCCTACATACAAATGGCAATTATTTATTTATTTGCTGAAGAATTATGAAATCATAATTTTCACAAGAAAGCTCCATGCCCTAAAGTTGACTTTAAAAACTTGCAGCTTCTCTGGAGGATAAAGTACACCAATGGATCTATCGGCTTCCTCCACCTATCCAAAAAACATGCCCTCAGCTAGGTCTCAGCTCCTTGATGAAGCCCTTCCCATTTTTCCAAATCATAGACCCAGCATTTCTTAACTGTACCATTTATTGGGGTACATGTTCACAGTCATGTGTCATCATTTAATTACATCATGTATACAGGGCTGAAGAATGCAATTTCTTTGAAGGCAAACACTATCAGTATTTGATTGTCCCAAACTTAGAGCTGGGCTATCCATTCAATACATACATTTAGTTTGGTTTTACTTTTGATTGGGATTGCATTACATAGATTATGGGGTCTCTAATAAATCAGCAGGCTTTATTCATAGCCATCTATCTAAAATACCCTCTATACTCCTCTCCATTTTTTCAAGTCTTTTAATGGCCTATTCAGATACTTACTTATCAAATTTTCTCTGATTGTTCCAAAATATGCCTTGAATTAATTTAGCCTGATCTAGTGAAACTCAACTACCACAGATCCTATCAGTGGAGGGAAAATTTGGAATATGCTAATATTTAACTATTTTTTCTTGTCATTCCTCTCTCCCCAGCTAAACAGAAAAGTTCTCTGAGAGCAAACCAAATCCATGTGCTGTTTGATGTTCTTGTACATTATTTATGATGCAAAATAGGTGAGATGAATGAAACTCATTTTACCTTACTGGGCATGTCTTTTCTGCCCACTTTAAAGGTGAGTCAAGACTGATTATTCTTACCCAGTGAAAATGTTCTCAGAACAGACAATTTGACTTAATTTTAAGCATTACTTTGTGAGATGCTGTATCAAGTACTTGATATTGACTGTGCTCTGTGTTCTCATTCTGTAACACGATGAGCAATTTACTCTGGTACATTTTGTTCTTTATGAGTTTAGATCCTCTGTAACTGAAGATACAGTAAATGATCTCAAAGATGAGGATGTGAGAATTTCATACGGAAAGATATTTTAATTGCATATGATAGTTACAGTGAGTTTGCTTTACTTTGGGAGAACCTATTAATTTCTCACTCTCCATAAGTAAAATCATTAATTTTCTACAAACACAGTTTACTGGTCATTTTACAAGTTGCCCTTGCCCTTCTTTTAAAATTCCACTGGAGAAGTTTTGGAACTAGATGGAAGGGGTGGTTGCACAACAGTGCAATAAATGCAACTGAGTTGTTGACTTTCAAATGGTTAATTTTCCTGTGTGAATTTCAACTCAAGGGAAAATGAGACTTTGTTATGTGTCGGCTGCCCTTTCTTCTAGAAAGTATCAATAGGCAATATGGCACTGAATCTCAGGCAATTATTAACTATGAACTCTGAACTTAATACTAATTTATGTATATAAAAATATATTTATGTATGTATATGTATATATTTAGAGACAGGGTTTCACTCTGTCTCCCAGGCTGGAGTGCAGTGGCGCAATCCTAGTCACTGCAGCCTTGATGTCCTGGGCTCAAGCAATCCTCCCACCTTAGCCTCTCAAGTAGCTGAGACTACAGTGCATGCCACCATGCCTGGCTAACTTATTTTTGAACTATTATTATTATTATTATTTTGTAGAGGCAGGGTCTCACTTTCATACCCAGGCTAAAATGCAATGGTGCAATCATAACACCATAGCCTCAAACTCCTGGCCTCAACAATCCTCTCACTTCAGCCTCCCAAAGTGCTGGTATTACAGTTGTGAGCCACCATGCCTGCCAATATGTATATTTTAAATAGGGAAATAGGATGGAGTTGAACAGTGAAAAATAATATTTTAGTATATAAAACAGGATAGAAAGATACGCCTTTGCTCATGTTCTCATAAGCCTTTTGAATTCAGTCTCAATGACATATCCATTTACTAGTTTCTCTGTGTGTGTGTGTGTGTGTGTGTGTGTGTGTATGTGTGTGTGTGTGCGTCTGAGATCTTTGGGATGAAGGACTCCACTGGAAATAAGTGCCAAGGATGACGGGCAAATAGCAGTCTTCCTGTATTATCTGTGTTTTCTTATCAAACGTGATAAACTCAACACCAGAATGTCAGCTCCATAAGGCCATGCACTTGTGCCTGCATCCACTGCTATATCCCCAGTACATAGAGCATGCCTGGCACACAGCAGACACTTGTTAAGCAAATGCATCCAAATGAAAACGACATAGAAGAGGGATGAATAAACTATGGGAAACATCTCTGAGACATGAGTTTTACCAGTGTGAGTAAATGCAAATAATGTTAAATTACTCTGTGTGTGTGTGTGTGTGTGTGTGTGTGTGTGACAAAAAGAAGAAAAAACAAAAGAAACATTATCTTTATGCAGACTAATCTGAGGTTATGTGGATGAATGGTCATTTCTAACATTTACTGGAACAATATATGTTGGCTTAGCTACTTTGAGCAAATATCTTTGCTGTGTCTCATTAATATTCACTATTACAGTTACGTTCAGGGCATAGAGCAGCACAGCTCAGAGAGATTTTCTGTTGTTTGTTTTTCATTCTTTTGGCAAATGTAACAAAAATGCAAGATATAATTTTGCTTTTATGTACATATCCAATGTGCAATCTTATTTAATGAAAATGATAATGGATGTAGTTTAATGCAGTAAGAGAAGTTTTAGCTAAAAACAAGGAAGAAATACCTTGAATAACCAATGTCGGTTTAATATAAATTCAGCAAAGTTTTAAAAATGGGAGTGATTAAACTTGACTTATACTTAAGCACTAGCTATTTGTTTTAAAGTTCAGTTGCTTGTCAGCCAGTTCTATAAACTGGTCCCCCAATCAACCCAGAAATGTAGTTAGTCAGTATATAGCACAGCATATCACTTATAGCAAATGCTCTAGAAATATGTGTTAATTTGATTTTTAAATCTCCTGCTTAAAATAGAGAGAAATGGTTGAGCATGAGATTATACACATGTGAAGGCAGTTATGAATTACTCATAAGAGAGTACCAGCTATTCAAGAGACTGAAACTTCACATAAGCCTGTGTATAAAATATACTTGCACAACATTCCCAGAATAAAGCAAGCTTGAGGAAAGGGATTACCTGAAGTATTCTACTTTTAAACATGGTTCAAATTTCTTTTCTCTTTTATATTTATTTATTTATTTTGAGATGGAGTCTCGCTCTGTCGCTTAGGCTGGAGTGCAGTGGCGAGATCTCACCTCACTGCAGCCTCCACCTCCCAGGTTCCAGTGATTCTCCTGTCTTGGCTTCCTAGGTAGCTGGGATTACAGGCATGCACCACCACACCTGGCTAATTTTTGTATTTTTAGTGGAGATGGGGTTTCTCCACGCTGCCCAGGCTGGTCTCCAACTCCTGACCTCAGGTGATCCGCCCACCTCAGCCTCCCCTACAGGCATGAGCCACCACGCCTGGCCAGCTCAAATTTCCAAATCTGAAAAGACCTTAGCCAGAGAAAACATCTTACGATATACATTTTCCTTAGAGTACACAGTTTTTTTCTCCTTGTTGCTGATCAAAATGAAAATACAAAGTTGCACCAAAGGAAAAAAAAAAAGAAGAAATAAAAATATATGCAGTTTCCAGAACTGATTTGGCATTCTTAGTGAGCCACCTAAGTGTCAGGCAACACTACCCTAAGGTCATAACCTTTATGATGCTCATGGAAGCAGACGTATCCCATTTAAAATGAAATGCCAATCTCATTTTCCTGCTGCTTTTCAGCTCAAGGGGTGGAAACCATTTCTGTTTGCAGAAAATTGTTACAATTTTTATTACCTAAAAAGATATGAATTTGAAAGTTATAAGATAAAAATATCTTATGATTTGACCTCCAGCTCAAATGTTTCTATCATAAATTATACAATAGGTTGCTAGACTCAGATTTGTTTAAGAATGACTTGTTTCTTTTCTGTCCAACATGGTAGCTCCTGCCTGTGATCCCAACTACTAGGGAGGATGAGGCAGGAGGATTGCTTGAGGTCAGGAGTCCGAGACCAGCTTGGGCAACAGAAGGAGACCATGTCTCTAAGACACTGGGAGAAAAAAGAAAATAGACTTGTTTCTTTTCTTTCTATTTCAGTAGTTATTTGGAGTAAAAGAATTTAGGTTTAATGCAAAGGTCAACTGTAATCTCAATAATAATTAGATTTAAATTTTTTTATTGACTTTTGGAGCTGCAACAGGTCTTACCCATGAATTTTATTTATTTAATTTTTTTATTATACTTTAAGTTCTAGGGTACGTGTGCACAACGTGCAGGTTTGTTACACAGGTATACATGTGCCATGTTAGTTTGCTGCACCCATTGCATGAATTTTAATTTATACAAGAAGAAAAAAGTTATTGGGAGGTAAAAACAAACAAAAAACCTGCTTAGAGTCACACAGAAATTAATTTCAAAGTCAGGACTGGAAATCACATCTACTTCTCCTTCTTTTTAATTAATTTCTACAAAGGAAAGCACTTTAGTTGCATACTGCCAATTCACATACACACACTTGATTAGATAGTTTAGATTTTCTCTCACTTAAGGCCATGAATGATGTCTGTACCAATACCTCGCTTGGACTGTTTCCCTGGACCATTTCTACAGAGAAATGCAAATCAAAACCACAATGAGATACCATCTCACACCAGTTAGAATGGCAATCATTAAAAAGTCAGGAAACAACAGGTGCTGGAGAGGATGTGGAGAAATAGGAACACTTTTACACTGTTGGTGGGACTGTAAACTAGTTCAACCCTTGTGGAAGTCAGTGTGGCGATTCCTCAGGGATCTAGAACTAGAAATACCATTTGACCCAGCCATCCTATTACTGGGTATATACCCAAAGGATTATAAATCATGCTGCTATAAAGACACATGCACACGTATGTTTATTGTGGCACTATTCACAATAGCAAAGACTTGGAACCAACCCAAATGTCCAACAATGATAGACTGGATTAAGAAAATGTGGCACATATACACCATGGAATACTATGCAGCCACAAAAAATGATGAGTTCATGTCCTTTGTAGGGACATGGATGAAATTGGAAATCATCATTCTCAGTAAACTATCGCAAGGACAAAAAACCAAACACCGCATGTTCTCACTCATAGATGGGAATTGAACAATGAGAACACATGGACACAGGAAGGGGAACCTGACACTCTGGGGACTGTTGTGGGGTGGGGGGAGGGGGGGAGGGATAGCATTAGGAGACATACCTAATGCTAAATGGTGAGTTGATGGGTGCAGCACACCAGCATGGCACATGTATACATATGTAACTAACCTGCACGTTGTGCACATGTACCCTAAAACTTAAAGTATAATAATAATAAAAAAAAAGAAAGAAAGAAAGTTTACTCTTTAATGCTCCCACAACCACTTGTGGTCACAACTCTACTTAATGGGTGTCTTTCTGAAAGATATTCAGAGACTAATATTCATATTTGGACTCCGTTATTAAACAGCATTTTATCAAACTAAGGGAGCACACAAAATGTGTGCTCCAGAACCCAACAACTTTCCCTGAGAACAGACTGGAGATTAGACGCTACTTGAATTGTGGGAGCATTACAGTTAGCTTTATTGCTTACATAGGAAAGTATAGAATAAAGAAACCATGGAGGATAGGAAGGCAATGTATCCTCAGGAAAGAAGACTGTCACCAAAATGGGAATTGCCCGAACATTACTGCAGTAGCTCAAACACAAACTGTACCAAAAATTGTCAGTATCTGGGAATCAGGGAGCCAAGGTTACATCCTCTTTTAATTTGGAGAATTAAAAGCCTGGGACAGGGGAAGGAGTAATTATTAGGGAACAGGAACAAGAAGGCTGCTACTGTCTGAGTTATACTCTGAAATATGATGACAAGAAAACCCTCGGTCCAAATATGGTGGCTTATTCGAGAGAAACGTATATTCTATTTGATAGCATAATCCATGACCTACATGTTCTCTTAAACAATGTAATAAAATATATACACTATGCATGCTGGGATATTTGGGGGTAAAATGAACTCATGTATACTTGAAATTTCATCAAAAAATAAAAAGTTGATAGATAAATGGGTAGACATTTGGTAAGCAAATATAGGAAAATATTAACTGTAAAATCTTGGTAGTGGGCATAAGTTTGTTTACTGAATGATTAATTCTCTTTTCTCTATGTCTGAAAATTTCATAATAAAATGCTGGAACTTTTAAAAAATTTTTCATGGTGTTTCTGGGTTCATATATGAAAGGAGACTATCTTGATATACTACAGTAAGTTTTATTATAAAACTCATTTCCTATGCCAAACAAACAAAATAATCCACCAATTCTACATTTAGTAACCTCCACTTGCTTATTTTTTTCCTCCTCTGCATCGTCCCCCAGCCTCCACCCATCACTACCTCTTTCCCTTACTACTTTTATTTTAAGGAATTGATTTTTAAGATGAATTTCAAAATGTTATCAAGGGTAAAAGATTCATATAATTTTAACCATTATCTAATGACAATGAGGTATCTTTATATGGCAACCATTAATTGCTATAGAACATCTAAGAGCTTTTTCTGCTCCCCTCCCCTCACCCAATACCATTTATTTATTGAGAAGGGATTTTCCTTAATGCTATACTTCGATCCCTGGGGAATTAGAACATTTATGAATAACGTGACTTGAGAAAATGTAAAGTTCACATTACTGAAAAAATCTGAAAGGTTAGATGTTAAGCTTATTCTGTTGAAATCAGTAGAATCCTCAGGTTATTCAGGACACTCCCATTCTGAACACACTTTTCCAATGGTCAACTGGTCAGTGGACCATAAGGCCAGAGGCTCCAATGTGAAGGTTGAGCTTCTCTGCTGCTGGATTTTCCACCCAGTGATTCATACAGATATTTTATAAACTATTAAATATGTATGATGCAGTACAAAGCCCCTCTAAAAGCATCTGTATTTAACTAAATCATGTCCCTGACAGCAAGAGGCATGCAGAGCAATTTAACCTAGCAGGAAAAGTACTTCTTTTACAAATCACTGCAGTGCAGAGCTTCAACCATATGCTTCTTTTTGCCCCCACCCCCCACGCCAGAACACATCCAGTAAGAAAGGAATGGCTTTAACTTAATTGGTTTGAAATGCTTTTAGATAGGATTCTAAAACAAAACATAAGTCTTTAGAAGTGTTTCTCAAAAATTCTGCCACCTTAAGTCTTTGTCAGTACTCTGTCCCTAGAGGTCAGAGAAATAACCCAGCCTCAGGTTAAGTCTCCTTAACCCGGGGTTAAATACCTGGAATTAGCCCTGTGTCTTCTATCATGCTCTTCCAAATGTCTACTGCTGTTTACTGACTGATATCAAAGGCATCTAAAAAGTATCAATGTACACCTAGATCCCCCATATTCTTCTCTTTCACCCTAAAAAAGATTCAAAGAAAAAAGTTTTCGATGGGAAACTTCGGGGCACATCAAAAGTTAAATGATTGTTACCCATTCACAACCTAAGACCAAAGAATCTAGTGAGATAAAAAGAACAAATTAAGCAGTTTTCCCAGGTACATAAGCATTTGGCAATGCAAAAGAATAGCAGAGGAATCTCTACATTTTTAAAAAAGTGCAATGACAATGTAAAAACATTTTTAGAAATCTCATGCACAGAATTAACTGTGCTCCCAGAGACAGGTTGTTTTACAATAACCTGTGGTGGAGGAAAAATGTGTTGAATGAGTAAAAAAATAACTAACTTACTGTCAAAAAAAAAAAAAAATCAGGGCTAAATGCTTGAATTGTCCAACTCAAAATGAAATGGCATTACTGTAATTCAGCCAACTGATCAGGAAATGTGCTGTACAGCATTGAAATGAACTTCTTTTCACAATCTGGCAGGTACAAAATGGAAAACCTCAGGATGACCTGCTTTTCAAAAGCAGTAGATTTCAAATTTTAAGGTCATTGTACAGGGTGTAATAAAAATAGCTACCACTTCCAAAGACCTAATCTATATGTTAATTTACTTAGCTACCCATCCACCTATCCATCCAAAAGATGTTTACTAAATGACCGTATCTGTGCCAGGCATTGTGCTGGGGTTTGTAGATTTGGTAAGAGAAAATTAAAATAATTTCCATATTATAGTTTTCCTTTTCTTCTAAAGTAGCAAGTGCGATCTGCAGAGAGTGAAGGCATGATTTGAATTTTTAGAGTGGTAAGGTCTGAGTCACCTTAGAAAATGGAAGAGAAGGCTGACTGTGAAAAACAGAAACAGGTCGGACATTGTGCCAAGTAGTATATATACATCAGTTCTTATTTATAATCTTTACAATCAGTATGCAAAGTAACTGATATTATTCTTATTTTACAGATGGAAAAAGTGAGGATTAAAAAAGATGCACAGATAACCCACAATTACATAGCTAGTAAGTGGTGAAGCAAAGATTCAAACCATCTGAAATTCAAAAGCCATTTTTTCTGTACCACTGTACAATATCTTTATACTGATATAAAGTATGGAGGAAGACTTTCAAAGCATTTTTTAAAATCATCAATTACATAAGAGATCATTGTTTTTGTTGTTGAGCTCTACAGTAAAATTTTTATTTGGACTTACACAAGACTCAATGGGAAGAACAGAAAAGAAAAGAAGAAAACAAAAAGCGATGATGAGAATGTACATGTTCACATACATATTACAGTTTCTACTTTGGACAGATTTATTTTTCAGATCAGTTTAGCTTTTTCCAACACCAGGATTTAATGTGGAATATTAGGTTGTCAAGTTAATAATGCTATGTGTCTTAAGTCTGGCCATGACGAAACCAACCCATTTAAATGATGTTGCTAGTAAGTACATGAATCAAAATAATTTAACATACTAAACAGTATGATGGCCCTCTGTTGCATAATTCTTTGAGCATCAACAAGATGAAGGAAGAAGGCATGCCACAAACTCAGAGTTTAGCAGAAAAATGTGATTTCTCTCTTTCAATCTTTTAAGAGTTTTAATCAGTATTCGAAATCACCATACAATTACAGCAAATTAGAAATTAAATTAAAATGAAAAGAGAAGATCCGGTCAGTAGTTACTGTTTCCTCTGCCACAGATTTCCTATTTATTTTTAAGAATGTATGCTTTTTCAAAGTTTTTCCACAGACATTCTAGGTTGATCTTGTCTCTGCTGCTTTATGCAACTTTTTTTTTTTTTTTTTAAGACAAGATCTTGCTCAGCCTCAAACTCCTGGGCTCAAGTGATCCTACTGTTTCAACCTCCTAATTGGCTGGGACTACAGGTATGCATCACAATACCTGGCTAATTCTGAAAATTTCTTTGTAAAGATGGGATATCACAATGTTGCCCAGGCTAGTCTCGAACTCCTGGCCTCAAGCGATCCTCCTGCCTCAGCCTCCCAAAGTACTGGGACTACAGGTGAGAGTCGACTCACCTACAGACTACTGCTCCCGGCCTTAAGCAACTTCATTCATTCCTTCAGTTATTTTTTTAAGCAAGTGCCTCATATGTACAAGGACCTACCCAAGACTGAGAGGAAGAGGAAGGAAGGCACTGGGGAAAGAGATTGCAATAGTTTCTGCTTCTATGATATTTAAATTCTAGTGGAAGACTTAGTTTTCCTAATCTTAGGTAGGCACAAAGGCAGACTTCAGAAGTAAGAGTCCATAGTCTTATAATGGATTCTATTTGTGCAGTTGACACGTAGTGGAGTAATTCTTTTTTAATGAGCCTGTCAGGAAACACTGTTTATTGTATATGCATGTCTAAGTATCTGAAATTTTCCTTCACTCCGGATCCAGTTATGGAAATGTTTTCTTCTGATAGTGTTTTGTTTGATTAGTGATAGAAGAAGAATGCAGAATTCAATTCCAGAAGGGATCATACCCAGGCAAGAGGCCTTTGGAGGTACTGGACAATTACAAGCAGAAAAACATAATCTATCTGTTTCCATTCTCGGTAACCATCAAAACAAAACAGCCACAAAAGCAGACTAGGCTGTCATAGTAATTTAATGATTGCATTTTTTTAAAGCTGTTGTCTTGATTGTTTTTTATAGATGGATTAAAATAAATAAAATAAAGCATTAATACAGTTATTATCTTTTTGATGAATTGAAGCCTTCTTATTTACTGGTGAAACCAAAGCACAATTTTAAAGTACAGTTGGTCAGATTTCCTGAATTGTTAAGGAAATGTGTTAATTTCATAGAAATTCTAAAATATCAGCATAAAAAAGTAGTCAAAAATCAAAGAGAAAAAAATGAATTACATGCATATAGATATATATCTGATTTAAAAATTTGTTGCTTATAGACCCTGGGTTAATTAATAAGGAAATTCTACAGGAATCAAAGAAATAAGTGTTAAACATTTTGACTAAACATTAGTCCTGATAACAACCCGGCTCTGCAAAATCATTGGCATGTCAAATGCTAACGAGGATGAGAATGAGTTTTAGAATTAAACTTACAAGCTATCATCTTTCTAAATGAATGAGCTGCTCAGAGATGAACTGATGCTAACTAAAGAAATCAATAATAAAATGATCAGGATGAACATCCTGCATCATATTAGAAACAATTTTCCCTTCTTTCAGTTAATTCTGATGAAAATATACAAGGCTCTAGGGCAACAAGTTTCTCATCAACATCTAAATCAATTTGAATTTTTTATCCTTACAGTATAATCATAACACTGAACATTGTCATTGTGTGACATGTCCAATTTTTTTTGTTTTGTTTTGTTTTTTGAGATGGAGTTTTGCTCTTGTTGCCCAGGCTGGAGTGCAATGGCGCGATCTTGGCTCACCACAACCTCCGCCTCCCAGGTTCAAGCAATTCTCCTGCCTCAGCCTCCCGAGTAGCTGGGATTACAGGCATGCACCACCATGCCCGGCTAATTTTGTATTTTTAGTAGAGACGGGGTTTCTCCATGTTGAGGCTGGTCTCGAACTTCTGACCTCAGGTGATCCGCCCGCCTCAGCCTCCCAAAGTGCTGGGATTACAGGCGTGAGCCACCACGCCCGGCCAGTGACATGTCCAATTAAGGCATGTCCAGTGAAGAAAAGAGTGTATACTTCGATGGAACTCACTTATTTTATATTAACATGGCTTGAAGGTACATTTTAAAATGATTTTCACTTTAAAAATCGGTTTCTCTTGTTTAAATACTATTTTCTCTGATGCTCAAAAATAAAACATTACTTTTTAATGCCACGTTTATAAACACTTTGAAGTTAAAAGTATAAATATGCATTATTTACTTTGCTATTAACTTATTAACACAGCATTTACCTTTTTCATTACAAATTCAATAATTTGTTATACCACTAAGTTAGATGGAGCATTAGATATTATGTTAAATGAAGATCTTGTTGCTATTGTTCTTAAGAACAAGTGTGTCCACCCCTAAAAAGCCAGTGAATTCTGTGCAAATTAAAACAGATTTTTGAAATGAGTAGTAAATCAGGTCCAATTATGAGCAACAGAGTCTCAAAGGGTCCTAGATTAACCTCACCAGAACTTTCCATGTTGAATTAAGAATGCAGTTTGGTCAGCAAAGATATTCTTTTTCTATATCTTGTTTATATCTACTATAAATACCATAAGCATTCCATTAGCATTAACCCAGTGACTAATGCATATGTCATGGACTCAGGTTCTAATCAGTGATAATAACTGCCTACAACTATTTCCACAACTGTTCATCTCCCAACTCTTTTACCCTGACTAACAAAGAAATGCCTACTAAAGTCTAAGAGTTCATGTAGTTACAGGAAACCAGATGCATTATTTATAAGGATGCAGAGGCTAGAAAGTTCGGCTGTGTCGCTTACCCCAGCAGCAGTAGGCTCTAAGCTGTTGGCAATAGGACCATTGCCAGTGCATTAGAAGATGAGATAGAAGGGATCCCTGCCAAATAAAATAGCTAAGTAATAACAAATGTTAAAAAAGGAGAGCCTTGGGGGTTGGAAGGAGCCTTGGGGGTTGGAAGGAGTCTTGAGATCACTGTTGAAGCACAATTCAGGAGATCACCAAGCTTTTGCACTCAATACAGAAAGAAGAGTTGTAATCCCAATTAATCCTTTGTGTCTTATCTTTCTTATTTGCTTTTTAATTACAGTAATACCTTCTTTTTTTTAAAAAAAGAGTTACTATAGTATCTGTACATAAATGAGAAATTACAACTGGTATAAAAGAGGTAAAGTGCACAGTATGAGATTTCAAGTTCAGATGTAATTAATTGTGTGTTTGTATGGTCTGCCCTGTTTAGAAATCCATACTACTGTTTTAGTGATCCAGGAAAAATCAGTAGTTTTCTTCTTTGATTTCAAAGAAAAATAAACGCAGACACAAAAAGCCACAATTTCTTATTCTTCATGTGTTCCAACTGATATATTGCTACAGACAGATACCTGTTGTGGCTTTAAGTAGATTTTGAGATAGTGCCATTCAAGTTTCATTTTCTGTTTAATCATCGTCAGTCAGTTGGAATTTACACCACAGCACAAGAGGCTGCATGCTTTAAATGTTAACAACAGCAGGGGATGAGAATGCCATCTAGCCTGAAAAAAAAAAAAAAAAAAAAAACCTAAAATCTGACAAAATAAGTCAACTGAAGCACAGAAAAAAGAAAACTTAACATAGGGATTGTTAAAACAAATAACCTTCCATATCAATCTGAAACTTAAACTAAAAGCTATGGTTGTAGTCTGTTTCTCAAAACTGATCTGAATGTTACCATCAACTTCAAACATGAAGTAGCTGAGGCTACATATCACATAGTGTGTTTATTCTTTTCTTTGAATAACCTAAGCATTTCAGATGTTTAATGCATATACCTTTTATCTACAATGTCATTCTCATCATTATCTCTTCATCCCAAGTGTGTGCGCACTGGGAGGTAGACGGGATGAAGTTTGTGGCATTATTTTTAAATTATCCAAGTGCCAAATAAATATAATTTGGTACCTAACATTGTTCTACTTTTAACACCTTTTATCATACTAACTTGGTGTGTCTATTTCTGTATCTTGCTTAGGAAACTGGGTTCATAAAGCAGATTTGGTCATCTCATTAGGGAAAAAGGACCATTTCTGAAAGTAGCTGCAATGATCATTTGCCCTTTAGACTAGTAGGATAGAGGTCACAGAAGAGCTTTCTGAGCTCAAGAAGTGTTCTTCTGAGCCTTCAACCTCTACCATCTGTGGGTGAAAAGAACACAGGATGAAGAGTCAGAAAGACTGAGGTTAAAACCTGCTTCTACCACTACTTGACAAATATTGAATTGTCTTGAGTATCAGTCTCCCCATCTATATAATGGGACTAACAATATCCATTCTGAAATGAAAGCATCTGACACATAGTAGATGCTTATTAAAATATATTATTGTCGTCTATTATTACTTTTAAGGATAATAAATGAAAAATCCATGTTATTGACACTATTGCGGCACTTCTCTTGTTCCCAAGCAAGTGCCTCTTCAGCACCACAGAGAGGAACAGCAACCAGTTAATAAGTAGATTCTGGAATAATTTGTAATAATCCTATCAAAGGAGAAACAGAATTTTATAAATTACCATGAAAACAAGTACTTATGATAAAATGAAAAAAATCTTCCAGATGTAAAAAACAGAAATAAATTTAAAATATACATATATAGAACGTGAATGCTTCTCAAAATGTTACAAGTTCTCTAATAAATATTATTTAAGCCAATGTTAGTTTTTTAAAACTTTGAGTTTAAAATACTTAAATATCTGTGCCCATGACTTAAGGTGAAGGTAGTTCTCTTTTAAGGTGAAGGTAGTTATGGGAATAGAAATACAAATCAACCAAAATTCTTCCCTCTAGTATTTTACATTCTGGTGTGGGAACTGATGTGCACATCACTATGGATAAGAAGTGGCAAGACTGTGGTTCAACCAAAGCTATGGGACCACCTAGAGTGAACTGCTGGGGACTAGAAGATAGTCTAACATCTGAGTATAACTACAAAATAATAAAAGGTTTGATTTTACTCCTTGATTGGACAAAGAACATTTTTTATAATTTCAGACCATTTTTTAATAAAATATATCCAGGTCTGCACTTCAAATAAAAAGGAAGGAGAAGAGTTATGACATTTTGAAAATTGAGACTACAGCCAACTCTATTCTTCATGAAGAACTTCTCCACCAGCAGCTTTTATTAGACTAATTCCTCGGTGCACTATTTACCCAAAAGATCACAGCCAATGTTCTAGAAACCTTAAAAAATAAGCAGGGGCTGGGCGTGGTGGTTCATGCCTGTAATACCAGCCCTTTGGGAGGCCAAGGTGGGTGGATCACTTGAGGTCAGGAGTTTGAGACCAGCCTGGCCAACATGGTGAAACCCTGTGTCTACCAAAAATACAAAATATTAGCCAGGTGTGGTGGTGCACACCTGTAATCCCAGCTACTCAGGAGACTGAGGCAGGAGAATCGCTTGAACCGGGTAGGCAGAGGTTGCAGTGAGCTGAGATCATGCCACCGTACCCCAACCTGGGTGACAGAGCGAGACTCCATATAAAAAAAAAAAAAAAAAGGCGGAAAGTTTTATTACACTTGTTTCTGTGTGTACACATGTAGTGTATGTTACTTTCCATTTTTCTTTATTTTTTTCACTAAGCTGAATGAGTTTAAATATCAGTCCTCTTTACCGGCACTGTAAAATCATTTTTAAAGGTTTTAATAAACCTCTTAGGTATCTTTGAGTCATCTATTTCTCTCCAAACCTTGTCTTCATTTCACAGTCTCATTTGCACACACAAGGTAATTCTCCCATCCCCATAATCTATATATCCTAAAACATACCCAGGGACCCTTTGTATAGTTTATTTTCTCACAGATAACTTGGAGAAAGTCTGAACAAAGATGCATTTATGCTGTGGAACATTAGGGAGGTGAAATTAAGAAGCTGGTATGAGAACAACAGAGAAAAAAATGCATCTGGATCAAGTAAGAGAAATGTACAAAATTTCTGAAAAATGTATTATGGCCACTTAAATAATTTTCTCTCAGATATACGTAAGGCTATGCCTCTTCGTATCACATTTCATCATAAAAATATCCTGTTTGACAAGGCAGGTTCCTCCTGGTACATTTCATCAGAGCTGGGGCATATTAGATTTTACAGCTAAAAAAAAAAAATGCAGCAACAGCAACTTCCTTTTCATAGCTTTGTAGACTGAGAATTGTTGAAAAAAAAATCTATTCTCAAAGCTACATTATTTGTGAAAGAAATGGATTTTTATAGGCTGATTCAATATGTAGATTTCTAGGTTAAAATGTAGGACAATATTTGTGTAGAACATTAAAACTAACATTTTAAATATTTTGTCATGCAGAATTGTATTTTTTAATATATCTTAATTCCCATTTGTAGTTGAAATCTTTATCAAATGGCACAGCAGCTTCTTGTCAGTTAGTCACTGCTCTTAATACACGAATTTTAAGAAACTTGAGGGAGGAATGATCATACTGGCAACATTTTTGTTTTATAATTTTAACAGATTAATTTACTTTACTGGATTCCTTGATTCTAACTAGGCATCCTTTTTAAAATTTACCACTTCTCTATTCTTTGGATCAATTCAAGTCTTTAAAAAATAAAAATTAAAAAACAAAACTAGTCTTACTTAATGAATAAAACAAGTTCAGGAAATTGCAAGCTGGGTATGGGGGCTCATGTCTATAATCCCAGCACTTTGGGGCTGAGGTGGGAGCATTACTTGAGCCCAGAAGTTTGAAACCAGCCTGGGCAACATAGTAAGACCTTGTCTCTATTAAAAAAATATAATTGCAACCTTTTCATATACACACATTTCCAGATGGCCTAAACAAAAGTATCTCCTCAGATATGTAACATAGCCTTTGCAAATCCATCTCTGTATCAAGGATAAGTGTCTGCTCATCAACAATGATTCAACTTACCATACTATAGTCATGCTTTTCTAAAAGTTTCTGGTTATATTTCAAAAAGTTCCCCAAACTACTTTCAAAACGCTATTTAGTGTAAATTAATTTCCAGCACCTTTAATCATCACTAATCTTTTATTCTTGATGGTAAATTATAGAATGTCATAATCTTTTAAAATGAGATAAATTTCAGCATTCTGATTTCTTAGTAAAATGACCTATAAATATGAAGTAGAAACAACAATTTGCTATTTTAGAAGACAGACAACAGTAAAATAATAATAATAAAAATAGTAATAATAATAATATTTTCTTTTTTTTTTTTTTTTTTTTTTTTTGAGATAGAGTGTTGCTCTGTCACCCAGGCCAGAGTGTAGCAGTGTGATCTCAGCTCACTGCAACCTCCGCCTCCCAAGTTCAAGCGATTCTCCTGCCTCAGCCTCCCAAGTGGCTGGGATTACAGACATGTGCCTCCATGCCTGGCTAATTTTTGTATTTTTAGTACAGATGGGGTTTCACCATGTCGGCCAGGCTGGTCTCAAATTCCTGACCTCAAGTGATCCACCCACCTTGACCTCCCAAAGTGCTGCAATTACAGGCGTGAGCCACCACACCCGGCCAAAATTTTCTTTTAAATTACATAACCACAAATGGCTTTTCTGTTTTTTGTTTTTTTTTTTTTGAGATGGAGTCTTGCTCTGTCGCCCAGGCTGGAGTGCAGTGGCGCGATCTCGGCTCACTGCAAACTCCGCCTCCCAGGTTCACGCCATTCTCCTGCCTCAGCCTCCCCAGTAGCTGGGACTACAGGCACCCGCCACCACGCCCAGCTAATTTTAGTAGTGATGGGGTTTCACCATGTTAGCCAGGATGGTCTTGATCTCCTGACCTCGTGATCCACCTGCCTCGGCCTCCCAAAGTGCTAGGATTACAGGCGTGAGCCACTGCGCCCAGCCGGCTTTTCTATCTTAAGGAATATTACAAAAAAATAAAAACTTGATTTGAAAGTCTTCCTCTTACCATATTTTACTTCCCATTATGATTATGTGTCATTATGCACAATTAATCACAATTAAACTTTTTACTTTGCTGTGAACTCCTTCAGCCCAAGGACTAATTTCCTATTTATCTCCCCCAATCATTATACCTCCCACCTCCCACCTCCCAAGAAATACGCATACACATTTCCTAGCCTCGTGCTGAAATACAGTAGGACCCGGTTATTATCTATTCATTTTCATTAAAGACAGGGAAAGTTTTGGCCGAGCGCAGTGGCTCATACCTGTAATCCCAGCACTTTGGGAGGCCAAGGTGGGCAGATCACTTGAGGTCAGGAGTTCAAGACCAGCCTGGCCAACATGGTGAAACCCCATCTCTACTAAAAATACAAAAATTAGCCAGGTGTCGTGGCATGTACCTGTAATCCCAGCTACTCGGGAAGCTCAGGCAAAAGAATCGCTCGAATCCAGGAGGCCGAGGTTGCAGTGAGCCAAGATCACACCACTGCACTCCAGCCTGATGTCAGAGCTAGACACCATCTCAAAAAAAGAAAAAAGAAAAAAAAAAAAAAAAGAGAGGGAAAGCTTTCAGTGATCTAAGGATCAAAGAGCAAAAACAGGGCCATCCAATTTTAATTCACCTACATTCACCACTCACTTGCTATTTGACCTTAAGTGTCACTTGGTCTATCCCTATCTATATTTTACTTTTCCTACCATTGAAATAATGAGAATAGTCCAAAATTTCTTTAAAAATTTAAAGGAAAGACTGACTAAATTTGTGATAATTACAAATACAAATTTCTGCAACATTTCACAATGCCAGGCATTCTCTCTCTCGCTCTCTCCTTCTGACATTTCTTAAAAAACTCTTTAAAGTTTGGTATTCACTCAAGAGGTAGTGCTAGAATACCTCAGCAAAGAACAAACCAAAGAGCCCATTGTTGATGGATAAATTCAACCTAAACACCAAACCTGAAATCAGAGATAGTCATGGACTTGAATAAAGATGAGCATAGCTCTAGGATATAAGCCACAGTGACCCAATTAATTGGTTTTTGAGAGTTTGCTGACCTTTGGTAGACTAAGAGATAAAATGAAAAGTGGCATTCCAACACTTTTGATGATTAGTTAAACTATGTATACACAGCACCTTTATTAAAGAAATGAATTAAGTATTCACAGCTTGTATGGGCGGTGCATTATAACAAGAGTGGGACAGAGAAAAGTGGAAGATGCCCACAGATGAACTACCGGAGATGTTATTTCATTTAGGTTTAAATGGTGATGTCTACAAGTCTGATAAAACCTCAATCAGTGTTATCTCACAATTGAAGAAGACCTGGTGAGTTTTCTATACAATATTAAATGGAATGGGCTAAGCATGCTCTTTTTCTTTCCAAATTGAAAAACAAAAAACACCCAAACCCTAATCAACAAACAATTACTCTGGTAAAAGAAACTAGCAATTTTTCAAAATCTCCTCAATCATGGATTTTTTTAAAGGATCCATATCAAGTACTCTGACTTTTGACATCAAAGGTAGAACATTTTACAGATTTCAAAATGCTTCCCATGCATTCTAATTTCAAAACCGTAACTCATTTCTCTACGTTTTTCTACTTTCTTTCAAAACGCAGAATTTCCTGGGTTAAAAAGAGGGCACTGTTAAGAGTAATTATAATGGCTCATAGGTACTAATGAGTCTTAAAAAAATGATACTGCAATTATATTCAGTTTTCCAGCTTATTATTTTTTTCAGATTGCTCATCCTGTTTAGTTTTGTCTACCCGATGAAACACAATTTTCAACAATACCTATTTTTAATTTTCCTTTAAAATTCTGTTAACTAATTCCTATTTTCTGATTTTTCTAAGGTTGTTTGCTCATCAGTTGTCAATGATTGTGTTGTTGTTTTCCTGTCTAGCTCACTTTTCCCTTCTTTTGCTACAGAACTCTCCTCTCTGTAATGATTCTACACCACGTGGTTCCCATGGGGCTGAGCTCATCTGCCCTCACTAACCCCAACACACACAGCAGTGGATATGTGCCCCAACCCCCACTCAGCTGGAGGCATTAATCTCCCTGGATGCAGTATTTTAGGGTCAGACATGATGCAATCAGGGCCAATCAGATTCTTCCCTAAAATGTGCTGTTTGGATAAGGAGTAGACTTTCTCTTCTTTTTAGAACTACCTATTTGTTCTTTGACTTGGGACAAGTCACAGATTTCTGAACGTTAAGTCCCTCATCCATGGGATGAAATCTAAGCCACTGAGTTGTATATATAAATGACTCAAAATAAGAAAATATGTCTTATAAAATGTAAAGTATGATGCAAGTATCAATGATATATATCTATATCTATATCTATATTTATATATCTCATACACATACACACACACGCACACATGTATTTTATGGTCCAAAAGAATAATTCTGTAAAGCGTTAATTTCAACCAATACAAAAGGTCAAAGCTTAATCAAAACTTTTTAGATTCTCTTCTCCATTGGTGGAATACAATGACAGACAGTGAATGACTTTAGAAAGGGCAAAGGCAGAAGTGAAGAAATAAATTATACTCGCAAGCAGTATTGTTTAAAAAAGAAAAAGAAAAAGAAGATATATTCATGTACAGAATAAATGAACTGATTGTGAAGGCAGTAACTTGCTTGCACCTATGAATGGCTATAATATATGAGCCCCAACTCTTGCACCAAGTCACTCTAGTATCCTAAAAATCTGTAACTAAATCTCCAGCCAACCAAAAAGATGAGGTAATACAAGTAGGGCAATTTTCTTTTTGAATTATTATTTTATTGCTATATGATGCATGATAATTTGTTTGTCATTCTCCACAGTGGGCAGAGCCACCAACCCATGAAAAATGCCATGTTTATAGAAATCTGAAAACACAATTTGCATTCAATTAAAAGTAGCTCTCCAACAGTGGCAGGAGAGGTTCATATGTTATGACCAATAAACATCTGAAATTGAAATGGCATTTTTCCAGCTAAGAATCACTTAGCTAAGCTCCCAGAAGTTTTTTTCTACCATAAAAGCAGGTAAGTCAGTTACAACTGAGGGTAGAATGTAAGAGCTATGGGTCTAAATTTCACCAATGGACCACCCAGATCTGGTCCAATCTAATCAATACATATTAGTGTGCTATTCCCAACTGAAACCGCTCTATCTCATTATGACAGAAATGTCTCTGCAAAGACATTCTTTTCCTTCAGCTAGCTTTTTTAGGTGCCAAATTAAAAACTGAATTGTTCATTTCATTCAGAGATTTCAAAGAAGACTTCCTGGATAAGTTCCTTTAAAATGAAGCCTTAGCCGAGAATATATAATATTTTGAAAAGACATAGTGATTTCCTGGCAAAGAACTGTCAGCATCATCACTTAGGCTAAAATCATAAACTCGTTTCCTTCTCCAACAATAAGGGCATTTTCCAACGCTGTTGAAGTAAGATGTAGAGACTCTCTGACTTTCATTCTCTTTTTAGAGCCATGTCACTTTTCCACACGCTAGCTCTCTTCCATACATGAAGGGACCACCTTAAAGCAAAGTTGTGCTAAATGATACACATGTATTTTCTCACATTAGACTTCCCAATATATGTTTAAAATAAATAGGGTTCTTCAGACCTAGAAACTGAATCTCGGGGCCGGGCATGGTGGCTTATGCCTGCAATTCCAACACTTTGGTAGGCTGAGATGGGTGAATCACTTGAGCCCAGGAGTTCGGTAGCAGTGTGGGCAAGATGGCAAAACCCTGTCTCTAAAAAAATTACTCAGGTGTGGTGGCACACGCATGTAGTCCCAGCTACTAGGGAGGCTGAGGTAGGAAGATGGCTTGAGCCCAGGAGGTCAAGGCTGCAGTGAGCCATGAGTGCACTACTGCACTCCAGCCTGGGTGACAGAGAGAAACTCTGTCAAAAGAAGAAAAGAAAAGAAAAGAACAGAAAAGAAGAGGAGAGGAGAGGAGAGACAAAACTGAGTCTCAGGGAAGTCACATGATTTGTTTAAAATTATACAGTAATTAACAGCACCAGAATTTATTTATTTTATTATTTTTGAGACAGAGTCTCTGTTGCCCAGGCTGGAGTGTAGTAGTGAGATCATGGCTTACTGAAACCTCAATCTCCTGGGCTCAAATGATCAATTTGCTCAAGCAATCCTCCCACTATGGCCTCCCAAAGTGCTGGGATTACAAGCATGAGCCACCGCGGTTGTCCTCAGCATTAGTATTTAGACTTAAGAGCATGAGTCCACTCAGCATTTGTGCTCTTCCCATTTCATTCACCTGCCATGCTTTGACGTGTAACATGAAGATCACGTGGGTACAACGGGCCCCAGACAAGTCATTTACTTTAATCCACCACATATACTCCCAATAAACTTTGTGCCAAAGGCTACTTTTCAATCCACTCACAGAAGCCCATTTCTTTCAATAGTAAGGGCTTTTTCTTTCAGGCAGCAAAACGTTATGTGACATAGCAGGCCACTGCATTATCTGGGGTTAAATGCTGCTGTGTGACTTTGGACAACATATATCAGTTTCAATGTCTGTACAGTGTAATAAGTTTTCATGACAACCATGAGTCATCATCCATGTAAAACATCTAGCACAGCACTTGGCACACAGTAAGCCTTCAATAAATGCTTGCTATTATTCATATTTGAAACAGATATTACCACTTCAACTATTTTCCCGGGATTTATCTTGATTTTCTTTCCTGTTACTATTTGTTAGATTTTCCGTTTTGTTTTCCTCATTTATGTATTAAATTGGAATGGATGGTGCTTAATTCAGCAAAGTGGTTGGTATAACAATTTTTTATGGTATTCAACAGAATTGTCTGCAAAATGGGGCTACTAGCAGCTGGCACTTCCAGAAGAAGTCATTAAGGCTTGTTCTAAACAATCACTTTACTTCAGCTGATTCTATAAAAGGAGCAGCAAGATAGTCCTATTGTCTGCTTTGTAAGGTTCAAGTTCTTCTCCTGAAACTTGTCACTTATGTGTAATAGAAAACTCATTTAGGCAATTACTTATAAGTTTTTAGTCACAGATGCCTCATTTACAAAAAACAAAAGAAAATAAAGGAAATTATAATTTTGATCTTTATTAGGAGATTAGTATAAAGAACTTAAAAAACATAATTAACAACTCTAAACTAGCGAATGAACAATGGAAGTTTCCAATTTCCAAAAATTGAGTAGTAAAAATTGTCTTACAAAGGGAAGGACTAAGAACTTTGATATTTCACTAATATTTACAAGTGGTAGGAAAAATAAACACAAAGGGGACAAAACCGATAATGTGTTTGTAAATGAAAAATCCCTTAAAAACCTCCAGTCAAGAATGATTTCTTTATTGTTACAGTGACCTATAAAATATATTTCTGATCAGTATTTAAAAACATGAGAAAAATGCTTATATTAAGTAGGTAGATGGGTAGGTGAGTGATTTTTATTTTCTTCTTTTTGTTTTTTTCTTTTTCTTCTTTCTTTTGTTTGTTTTTATTTTAAGAGACAAGTTCTCGCTCTGTTGCCCAGGCTGGAGTGCAGTGGTTCAACCATAATTTAGGACAGCCTCAAACTCCTGGGCTCAGGTGATCCTCCCACCTCAGCCTCCCAAGTAGCTGAGACTTCAGGGCTGCCACCATGCCTGGTTAATTTCTTTATTTTTTGTAGAGATGAGGTCTCAATGTGTTGCCCAGACTGGTCTCAAACTCCTGGTGTCAAGCTATCCTCCCTCTTTGGCCTCTCAAAGTGCTAGGATTACAGGCATGAGCCACCATGCCTGCTCTTTTTTTTTTTTTTTTTTTTTCCTTCTAATCCAACATGAGTTAAAGAGGAGAAAAGGGAACTTTGCGGGCTGTGAAGTCAGATCCATCTCCTCTGCCTATGTCTGTTTGCTCTAAAAGCCTCCCCTGTCTTACACTGACTCCCAAATCGCAGAGAACTGTTTAATACATAAAATGTTTGCTGAATCCATATTACTTCAGAGAGGCTTTTCAACATTTACTTTAGAAAACACCAGTGTCATTAGTTCAAAGAATGTAGCCGGTATAGGCACAATCACATTAGAAAAGCAGAGTTCGCTTTTCAAATACAGGGATTTACTAGCATCTCCTTGCTGGCTAAAATAAAGTGAAAAGAAATCTATTCTTTGAAGCTGATTATTTTTGGCCAGGCAAACTTTTCTGAGGCCTTTGACTTTTTTATATATTTGGCATTTTTGAGTTTGGCTTATTGTTATTGCTGACTCTTCAAGGTTCACCTTCAGCCTTTACTAAATGGAGATATTTGTACCTCACAGTTGTTCCCTGCAACGCAAGTCCTGCACGTGGCTGCCTTGAAATGGACTGTGTGCTTCATGCTATTTTCATTATTGTAACTAAGACTGGACCTGGTTCCTGCCATGACTGGTTTATATTTTCAAACTGAAGAGCATATTTTCATGAGATTAAAAAAATGTAATAAACCTGCCGATGTACCCGCTGAATCTAAAATTTAAAAAACACACTAGAATTAGTAAAACATGCATATTGTAATTATAAAGAGACAAGTAAAACAACAGTTAATATGAAGAAGTAGAATGAAAAAGCCAAAGAAGAAAATAAAATAGAACACCAAAAGTTAAAAACCAAAAACAAAAGCAGCCTTGGTTTCACCTATGGCTTTTCTCTTTCTCTAACACCTCACAACCAATTAGTTAGGGAATCTTTCTGGCTTGACTTTCAAACTATTACAGACTGACTATTTTTTGCCACCTCTACTGCTACCAGCCTGGGCCAGGCCACTAAGCTCTCAGCAAAAGCCACCTAACTGGCATCCTGGATTCCACCCTTGCTCCCAGTGAGTCATTCTTCATACAGGAGCCAGAGCGATTCCATTAAATACCAATGTCCTGACAATGGCCTATAAGGCACTACATGCTCTGGCCCCAGGGTCTGTGGCCCTCATCTTCTATATTTCATCCCTTTGTTCCTTCTACTCCAACCCCACAGGGCTCCTTATGGTCCCCTACAGGGCGCATGAGCCATGCTTTTGCCTAAGGGCCTTTGTACAGCCTGTTCTTTGCCTAAATACAGTTTTCCGGGATGTTTGTTTTTTTGTTTGTTTGTTTGATTGTTTTTCTTGAAACAGAGTCTCCCTCTGTCACCCAGGCTGAAGTGCAGTGGCACAATCACAGCTCACTGCAGCCTCAACCTCCTGAGTTCAAGTGATCCTCCCACCTTGGCCTCCCAAGAAGGTGGGACTACAAGTGCATGCCACCAAGTCCAGCTAAGTTTTCAATTTTCTGTAGAGCCGAGGTCTGACTAATGTTACCCAGACTGGCCTCAAACTCTTGGGCTCAAGCAATCTTCCCGCCCTGGCCTCCCAAAATGCTAGGATTATAGGCATGAGCCACCATGCCCAGCCAGTTTCCCTAGATGTTTGCAAAGTTAACCCTCCACTTCTTTTCACTTTTTGTCCAAATATCAACAATTTAATGAGACTTACCTTGATCAACCTAATAAAAATCACAAATCTCAACTCTCTTATCCCCTCCCCTCCTCTACTGTTTCTCATTTTTGGACTATGTAGCACCTTCTAATATATCGTGCAACTAGTTTATTATGTTCATTGTTTATATTCTCTTAATAAAATTAAGTTCCACAAAAAAATGTGTTCATGAATCAATTCAACCTTATTTACTGAGAACTTACCATGACCCGGGGTGACTGATGTGTGAAAACGGCACATTGAAATATTTTAATATCATGGTACACAAAGCTTCCTTTCTTAGTTTTAAACCATTGCCAAATATCAAAAACGAATTCTACTGAGAGTTAGGAAACGGAGTCAGATTTCATAATTATTTCTCTCTCAGTGATAATGCAATGAATAGAAACATAAACTGAGAGATTTATTTCAGTTCCCCAAAGCTTGGGAAAACCAAAAGTATTTTTTTACATTCCCAAACTGCTCAGATATGCTTAAGGATAGTATCTATGATCCCACTGATGATAGCATGAAGGGTTCCAATTACAAGAGTTTCAATAACTTATTCAATGAATCGCACAGGAGAGAAACTATTTCCAGACAAAATGCCAAAAAAGAGAAACCTAGTATTTGCTTCTGTAGAATAAACACTTAAAAAAAAAAAAATCTCAATGTGATTCCTTGATGCTAGCTATATAAAATCCATATAATTATACTAATCTTTTTATAAGTAGAATTAAAAAACAAACAGCACAAATTCCCCAGCAGAAATTATCATTTTGGAGGATATGATGAGAGCCCTTGGAACACATAGGAAACTAATTTAGCCCTTCCTAGCATTTCATTTCCTGTTTGATCTCACTAGGCTATTGCCATCAATCCAGTTAAATGACGCTTTATGTAGTTAAAATATAGCCAAAACACCATACTTCACACAATAAAAGATAATTTTATACCATATAGTTACAGCTCTAGTACCACCAACCTGGAAGGAAAGGCTGTAACATCAAATAGGATTTATTTAAACAGATTGACAAAACAACTTAAATTGCCAAAAGGACAGACTTTTTTTCATGAGTTTTCCTACCCTGCTGATAGCAAAAGGAAATTGTTCCTTCAACACACTCCCCAGATTGAAATAGAATAACTAGGAACATCTATTTATTGAAGAGCTTATCAAACTGAGAAATGCTTTAAATAAGGAGCTAACATAAGGAAGAGAAAGACTGTAGTTATGAGTTTAATTTTCAAGGTTTGATAAACTCCCCTGTTGAGTATCAAAATTTAATACGATGACATTCTCAATTTATAAGTATCAAAAACTCTTTATACTAGTCCTTGCTAATATCTTAAGTTCCCCCGACATAGCACAAAACCCCAATCAATCTAACAGTTATAGAAGTCCACAAGCACAAAACCCATTTCACATTAAACAGACGAAAACTAATCTGAGATCTTGCCTAGGGACTTGCTTTCAAACATTTTCATAATTAGTTACTTGCTATCAAATTTGAATTAAGGGCATCTATATATAGTTTTCTTACTCCATCACAGCTGACTTTATATGAGAATGAAGAAGTTTTGGAACGGAGGCTCCAAACAGCTGGGTATCATGCCTCAGGCAGTTGCTGAAGGCATCCAGAGAAGCTGAAAAGACACACAATGTGCTCTATTGCTTGCCAGGAATTAGGCCTCAGAACTTGTGCAATTATTTTTCAATATTCAAAGCCACCAGATTACCCTAAAACTAATACATTTGTGGTGTATTTTAATATTCTTATGTATATTGGGAGGACAGGATGTCTAGCTGTCCTTAAGCATATTAGGAGGCCATTTCTACTCCAAACAGCAAATACCACCTATTGCCAAACTCAATACTCTGACCCTTAATAGGGGCAGAGGATAGACGTGAACATGACCTTCCAAAGCAGATAGTGTCTTGGGTTAAAAACTAGTGAATAGAATATTTAAGTATACTTACATGAAGAAGTATTTGCTCCTTCTGTTGATACTGATATTCTAATGGGAGACTCTATAAAACATAAAAGTGGAATGAGGCTTTATTGAGTCATGCTGCTTGGACTCTTAAATTAGAAATTTGCCAGGCTTGGGTATCGCCTAGTAAAAGAGTACTAGAACACCGTGCAACAGAGAAGCTGAAGCATTTATCAGTCAGAAGATATATGCAATACTCAAAGAACACAAAGGAATATTACCATAGTCTAGACCCAAAGACTTTTAAAAGGGATGAAAATGGAGTCAATCCATCTGTAAGAATATCCCACACACCAACCGTTATCTGAACTTCCAAGAGAGACTACTCTGAAGAGATCCACACCACAGGTGAGAAAGAAAATTCCTTCTTTGAGATGTGGTCTTGATTTTGAGAAAACATGAAACCAAAGAGAACAGCCCCTGGATTCCAAGAGAGCGAAAGCCAACTTTCATGCATGCCAAATAAATAAACAAACAAGATTGAGAGTATTTCCAGGTAACTTGGATCTGCATAAACATCCTGACCAGAAAGTGCTGAAAAGTCCATGCAAAGTCTGCTAGAGCAATAGAATAATTACATTAGGATCAAACAAACCATGCTAATTAAATAAATCATACAATAGTTGGGAATATCTAGTAGCAAGATTTTCTTAGGTAGCAAAGATAAAAGAAGAAAAAACAGTCATTAAGTACAGAGAGAATGAAAAATATGACTCATGCAGAAAAAAGCATGGAACGGATGGGTTTTCATTAGTAAGAAACAAAGAAGTCTTGGTATCAAAGAAGGATTGAAACTCAACAGCCGAAAGTTATCAAGATTCAAGTCACATATTAAGAAATAATAGTTACAGTCAATTTCCCAAGACAAGTTCCATATAAATGTAAAAGCTCTTTTTTCCTAATGGCATTTACTGGAGCCAGATAATGAAGTCCCTATATTACAAAAACGTGTAAATGAAAGGTGAAGAAATTCAGAATATTTGATTTTTTTTCTTTTTTTCTCTCTCTTTCCCTCTTTTTTCCTTCCTTCCTTCCTTTCCTCAGAAGAGTAACAACCTCTTAGACTCCAGGATCATACCATTCCACAACACACATACACTTATATCTTAGTAATGCCACATGAATATGCCCTAAATATAGCTAAAGTAGTTTAGGATACAGAGATGTTTAGCTTTTATAGCTTTAAAAAATGGCTTTGAAGGGAAGAGGAAACCGATGGAGGTAAGATGGAAAAAGGCATGTTGATTATAGGTCATTCTATAGTTTCAACAAGGTACCAGCCATAACGAAAAACTCAATGAAGCTAAAATATTAAATGTGGAGTAATAAAAAGAATATTGAACTTGAAGTACCTTCTCTTCTACTTCCTGAGATATATGACTTAACATTTCTAATACTTCAGTTTTCTCATGTGTAAAATGAGGAAAAATGATGTCTTGTTTCACAAGTTTATTGTGATTATCAAATGAAATTTAAGAATTTATGTAAAAGAAAAGGCACTATGCAAAACCAAGTTACCATTGTACCTCTGAGATGAATTTCCAATCTTGGGTCTTCAAAAATTTTCTTCCAGATAAAGATTAATTTTTAAATGTTCTAAGGCTCTATTAATTATAGAATTACAAAGAATAAGAAAAAGTTTAAAAAATGAAATACATAGAGGATAGATTAAATTCATAGCTTGTGAAGAAATCAATGAATTATGGTTATATATGCATTGCTAGAGTTGGGTTCTAAGTTGCTAATATCTGCCCAGACTATAAGTGCTATCAGCAAATATTACAGGCAAGTGAGAAACCAACCAAAACAAAAGACAACAGCATTTTTAAATGTCAGGCTGTAAGTCTTTTTGTTTTGTTTTGTTTTGTTTTGAAGTTTAGCGATCCACAACTGATCATTAGAAACCCAAAGGTCACAGATCAGATGTTGATAAATTATCCAGGAATACACTCTGAGGGGTGAAAGAGTAGAAGGCAGCTAAGAGAAGCACCTGGAAAGACATAAAAACTGAGCTTGTAACTCAGATATATCTCCTTTACTTGCTTAATGTCATTAAGTTGCATCTAGATGTACATTTCTTTCACTCATGTATGTTTCTCAGGCCTAAGTTTGAAGACACAGCAAGAACCATCCTGCCTTAAGTAAAATCCAAAAAGACAGAACAAGGTTGAGAAAAACATTGAAGCAGAAAACAAGAGCAGCTGAGAGGTTTGGATGCAGAAGGGGTTCTGATTAGTAGAAGGAGCAGCCAGCAGTTATGGTTGTCATTCCGGTTAGTAAAAATTGCCAGGCTTATTTTCCTTACCTGAAGACACATATGCTCCTTCAGTTGAGGCTGGCATGCCAGTGATGATCTCTGAAAAAAAAAGGTGATAGGACATTATGATATATAAGCAGGAGGCCGGGAGCAGGTACCACAGCCTGCCTTGGAACTAAAAGTTAAGTGTAAAGGAAGGAAGTATTGCAAGGGAGTGAGAAAAGTCCAGGCTTTAACCGTACAGAGAGTGAGAAATGCAGAAAGACAGTCCAAATTGATAGTTCTCCTTTCTTAGGCAAAGAGCATAAAATCAGCTGTGCTAGAATAATTAGGAAGCATTCACTGCCCCCACTCGGGTCAGTGAGGAAGAATTTACGTCAAAGAGGCAGTAGGCTTCTCAGGAAGAAAAGTCGAAATAGGGGAACTAAGAAAGTCAAAGCTATCGGATTGCCAAGCTGTAGTAAGAATTTTTAAGTTGCAGATCTTTGAACAAGTACATTTTTGTTCAAAAATAAAAGTAAGCCATGTTTCTAATTAGGATTGGTGAAAAACATCAAGTTCTGGCATTGAACTCTATTTAAAATTGCCAGTGAGAATGAAGACAGGTGCCTTACCAAATGATAGACATCAGCTACCCAGGCAGTAAGTATGCAGCTCCCACCCAAAGAAATGAAGGATGAATCCAAACTGTATACTTCTGGATACATCATTTCCATGAGGATTGTGATAGTCTTATTCAAACTTTTAACTTGTTTTCTTACTGCCTTTATGATGGAATGGGTAGTTACATTGTCTAATTCCATATTCAGTTTTGAAAAGGGCTTCAGCTTGGCAGAATCTGACACTTTTAGCAAGGTACAGTTTTATGAAGCCTGGAAAGATGTAGAGATGCAATGATGTATATCATTCAAGTTTCACTGTGTCATAAGTCTTGCCAAATGACTTAACGGTAGTTCACATTTTCTAACCAGGACAAAGGATAAGTTGAATCTACTGCGATACTATCTACTGTACAAAAATTATGAGATCTAACCAAGAATCCTAAGCAGGTCATATATAATTTTATGTTTAAATTAATATTCTGTTAATCATGGAGTAGAAAACTTTATTCCTAATATAATCATCTTTAAATACAGATATGGCCATTTAGGGTTTCCAAGATTGGACTAGTCTAGTAGGTAAGTGGAATCAATTTAAGCATCAATATTTCTTCAAACTCTGAAGCTTCTCTAGGGACAAAAGATTTTGTGGAATTGAAAGGGAAACAAAGTCATGTGAGACTCAGCAGCAATGTTTAAGAATAAGTGATTAGCAATATACCTTTAGTAAGACCAAATGTGTCTTTCTGCTGCAAATTAAGTGTGGATGATCCTCTCTAATCACAGATTAAGAGGGCAAACTATTCAAGGAGTAAGCTTGGTTTCAATACATCAAAGTTGCCTACATTGGCTCTTACATCCACTAAAAATGGGGCTAAGTGAAAGGAATTAGTATGTGAGGGTACATCATTTTCTCAGGATTTTCTCAAGCATCAGGCAAGAAAGAGGATATTCCGAATTGGTAATATGAAGATATCTGTTTCTGAAGCAGCTCCAACAAGCTTTCTTGATTTGGGCTGCAGAAAATGAAATGGTTCTTCTTTGAGAAAATGTAATCTGAGAGAAACTATATTAGAGATTCAAAGTGTGTGTCCTTCTCTAGAAATATCTAGAAGGGCCGTGTTTCCAAACAAAGGACCTACACTAAGAGAGATGCATCCTTCTCTTGTCCTTCAGGATTCATCAATGACATTACAACCAGATGAAGTCGTAAACCCAAGGTGCTCAACTAGAGCTGGGCGAAAGTCCCAATCCCAACTCGGATATCAAGACTCTTTTCAAATTTATTTTTGACAAACAAAGTAGCTGTCCACTGTGACCTTCTAAGAAGAAAAAAAAAATCAGAACTTTTCTATCTCCGGCAAAATATAACTCAGATTAGAGGGAAGGTTAACCATAATGTTTCATTTTTTAATTGAATGTTACATAAAAATACCAGAACAGGAGGTTACTACAAAGACGCATCTACACAGAGACAACTTAAAATACCCCTCTTCCTAAAATTAGGTATTTATCTTGGAGACCTTAAAATATCTTTAATGATTATGGTTTCAAATACAAACTTTCTGAATTAATCCTGGAAGAAATACAAGCTCAAAAGTTAACCTATACTTCTACACCAAAGGAGTCTTCATTTTAAAAGAACCTTGCTAGTAAGAAAGTTAATCTTTTTAATTAAAACCACTCAGCAAGCATTTTTATGTGTGCTATGGGTAGAATTTATAGATTTGGAAAACAGCCTTTTGTTAAAAGTAAATTGAAAGTAATTTTATATTACACTTACAGACTTTTAAAAAAGCATTAAATCCTGCAATCTTCATGATGTTTATTTAAGCAACATATTTTCCCATAGTAATTTGGTATATTAAATTTGTTAATTTATAAAGGACAACCCCTTCATTAGTGCAAATTAATGAGGTTTTAGAATTATCAGAAACTGAACACAGCTGAGCAACTTATGCTGAACAGGCAAGTAAACATAATGAACATTAGTATATTTGTAATGTTGGAATTCTTTCTTAATAAACTGGGTCTGGTCTCAGGAAAAAGTTGCATCGTCTCAAAGATATCTTCTAGAAAGGAACTTTTCTGATTATTATGAATGTAACATGTTTGCAATTTCACCATGATCATAATACACTAAATATCATTATGTAGCAAAATATACATATACACATTGTATACAGTATATACAAACATACATAAAATGTGTCTGTGTGTATTCCAACATTCACTTATGTGACTTTGTTTTTCCAAACTTACAGGTCACTGCTGTACATACAAAAATTTTGATCTAGTGATTTCTTTAAAAGATTTAAAAGTGGACACATTTATTTATTAGCAGTTATAAAGATAACTTGAGGAACATCTTTGAGTACCCAGATTCTTCCTGTTTATAATGAATGCTTACTCTAAGGCAATTGAGAAATTTTGAAATTAATAAACGGTGTAGAGACAGGATGGATACCATACATTGAAAAGACAAATCTACCCTATTGCTTCCACATTGTTCTCATGTATTTGCCTTCCTGGGCATCCTACGTAATACAACATACATGTAGACTGTTATACAAATTATAAAACATATTTTACATGCTTTTCAACATAACTGCAGGTTGTTTCCCAATATCGTGAAATTTCTAACATCATTATCAATTTGGGAGAGGGGGTAAGTCTAAGCCTATTACCAGTATGAGTCCATTTTTAAAAGCCACAATTGATAATTTAATTAAATTTTATAAAAATAATATTTTTCTGCTCATCTCAAATGAAACAGCTGTTTTATTGCTACAAGTCCAATTGCTCCTGTGGGAACTTGAATCTCACTCAGATAATTTTTCTTCTGATTAAAAAAGAAAACTTAAGAGAATATATGATTGATTAGTTGTATATTCTCCTATATTAATCTTTTAAAAGAAAGCATTACTTAATTAATTTGGAAACCAGTAAAGTCTATTATTCTCTTCCCTACTCTAAAGCCCAGGAGTTTTCACAAAGCTTGTTAGCTAAGAATTAATTGCTAAGTCAAGGTTTCCTATATACAGACTGAGCCAAATAAACCACAAATACAAATGAACATATAGTATGTAGGGTGTGTAAACATAGTGTATGTGGCCTTTTCTGCTGTCATATACGAATTCATGAAAGGAATTCACTCATAAGTTATCACATAATTACTGCCTATGAGATCCTTTGTTATATGAAAACCCAACTGTCTTTGTAAGCTTTACATTGTCCCAGAAGTAATTAGCAGATTGCATATGTTGATATATGTCTACTATAGGATAAATTACTTTCTCTAATTCTGAATAAAGTAGGGGTTGAAAGGCATTGGAAAAGACAGAAAACACCTACATTTCTAAAATGTTGGTTGGCAAAATGCTTGACTGTATTATTTTCTATGTGCTTGAAAACAGTATAAGTACGGCCACTGTTACACCCAAGCATATACTGTTTCAAGGGGAATTTCCTAATTTTTTAATCATTTCATTTATATTTAGTCACTAATCTGGATAGATCTAAACAATGAGTTTCATTGCAGAAGACTTTTATGATCTAATTTTATTCTAATAATTATTATAGCTGTCTTAATGGGATTAAACATCATGCCAAACAGCAAGGTCACCTGGGGAGAGAGTAAACAGCCTCCTACGAATGTCTCCCCCAACCTCCCCATCTCTCTTAGAATCTTGTATCAAAATACATTCTAAACATGTTGGAACACACAAAAAGTAACAGTGTGAGAATTTAAGTAAATCACAAGGAATCCTTTGCATAGGAAAGAATTAGGATAATTAGATTGCAGCAACCTACAAGGATCATTCATCAAGGAAACCTGTATAGAAATTCTCAAAACTATAGCTATGAACTTCTTGGAAATATATAGAAAAGGAGAAAAAACAAAATTAATAAAGTGACTGATAGTTCATAGAAAATATAAATTAAAATCTCAAGGGGACTTCTACATAATGTAATAGTTTGACAGCATGTTTTTATTTTAACAACTTTTTTTTTCTAGAATCCCCAATGAAGCAATATATTATTGGCCGGGTGTGGTGGTTCACACCTGTAATCCAAGCACTTTGGGAGTCCAAAGTGGGCAGATCATTTGAGGTCAGGAGTTAGAGACCAGCATGGCCAACATGGTGAAACCTTGTCTACAAAAAATACAAAAATTAGCTGGGGTGTGGTGGGGGGTGTCTAGAATCCCAGCTACTCAAGAGGCTGAGGCAGGAGAATTGCTTGAATCCAGGAGGAGAATTGCTTGAATCCAGTGCAGTGGCCGAGATCCTGCCACTGCACTCCAGCCTAGGTGACACAGCGAAACACCATTTAAAAAAAAAAAAAGGAAAGAGAGAGAGAGACAGAGGGACGGAGGGAGGGAGGGAAAGGAAGGAAGGAAGGAAGGAAGGAAGCAAGGAAGGAAGGAAGGAAATTCTTGAGAATTCTACTCTCTATCAGCCCAAGTCAATGGTAAATATCTATTTAGGAAGACATGGTTCGGTGGTGTGGCAATTTATAACCCCAGTAGAAAGTGCCCTTTTTCTCTCAGAAAAAGTGTTTCTGTGCAACGTCTGCCCTGATTCCTAGGTAGACAGGAATGAGACAACACAACGGCAGTGCATCTAAGCCCCGGAGAGCTCAGAACCCAACTGAGGCTTCTTTGACAACCAAGCATTGAACAGAATATAGCAAAATCTTAGATAGCAGTGGAAGAGGATAAGGGATCAAGATGATTAAATATTTTCCTTCTGGATGCACTATAACTAGGACTCTAAGGTGCACAGAACAAAGGGTACCTCCTCTAATGTACAGGAAACTGGCCTTGTCAGTCATGGTGCCTGCCAAGCCACAGGCCCAGGTGAGCTGCATGCTCCACCCCCAGACTTTGAAGAGAGGAGCTTCCGGGCAGCTATGTTTCCGGCTCCACCCTCCCTAGTTGAGGCAGCAGTGGACGTATGACCAGACAGCAGATAATTTGTAAGTCCTCTAGGTCTTTTAATGAATATGGAAAATCAACTTTGCTAATAGGATTCTTGGTCTGGGGAATTTCACTGGGGAACCAAGGAAACAATCATACACTAGAGGTTAAAGCTGAAAGAATGCCTGAAAATGCCATGAAGAATATGGCCACGTGGGGGCAAGAAACAGGTCAAAGTTTGGAATTATAAAGAGGTGGAGTCTGAAAGTAGGAGAGGTGAGAAGAGTAGGAAAGAGTACAAAAGTTAAAAAGCTATCAGAAGCATATTAAAGGTAGAAACACCAGAGGGAAAAGCCACAAACTCGCATTGCTTAAATTCGCAGAGATGCCCAGCATACAATTCCATCTCCCCGAGGCTGAGTTATAATGAAGTTCTAGTTCTTCGCCATAGAATCCCTCACTCCTTAGGCCTCATACCATTCCTTCAACTTCTGTTCTTTATAAGCAAAAGAATCTCACTTAAACATTTGCAAGCATATAGTCAGGTACAGAGTAAGGCTGGGCGCAGCGGCTCACACTGTAATCCCAGCACTTTGGGAGTTCAAGGTGGGTAGACTTCTTGAACTCAGGAGTTCCACAGTGGGCAACATAGTTGAACCCAGGAGTTCCAGAGTGGGCAACATAGCAACACTCCATCTTAAAAACAATTTTTTTTTTTTTTTAATTAGCTAGGCATAATGGCATGCACCTGGCTACTCAGGGGGCTGAGGTGGGAGGATCCCTTCAGTCCAGGAGTCAGAGGTTGCAGTGAGCCAAGATCACACCTCTGCACCCTAGCCTGGGTGACAGAGTGAAACCCTGTCTCAAAAAACAAAAAACAAAACACACACAAAAAAACATTTCAGATACAAATGGAACTGCACTGTGGTAGAAATGAAGAAAAAAAAAAATCAAACCTGGGTTCATATCTCCTTTTGCTGCTCTTAAGTATCTCTGTGATCCTGAATAAGTTTGTTTTCTATGCTAAGTCTTTTATTCTTTTTTAATACAATGAAGGGGTTGGATAAGGATGATCTATTCCTAACATTCCAAGAAGAGAATAAAAAGAAGGCCAACTTGCATTGCAATTGAGACTCTTCATTGTTATTCTTCAGAGACTTTAATTACATAAGTCCATAGGAACCTACTTCTGAAAGAATTTTTGTTGGTTGTTTAAGAAGGATTTACTTAAAATATTCCATGAACTTCTCTTTATTCTTGCCAGGTAAAAAAGACTCATGATCAAAAACACCTCGAGTTTCATCTCTCTACCCTATAATTGGTCAACACTACATATTCAAATTTGATCACTAGACCAAGACTTGAATGAATTAATGTGGAAAAAATGAATTAGCTGTTTTTCCTATGTAAGAAATATAAAAAGCCATATTATCCCATATTATCAAATTTTCCGTACCCCCAAATTAATAAAAAAGGAATTCTATAGGTTTTTGCCAGGAATAAAATAGTAGTAAATAATTCATTGCTTAATCCTGTAAATCAGCAACCATGGAATAATCAATATGATACTTCTGTAGACACTCAGTGAGACTATGACACTAGCTTTAATTTTATTTTCCTGGGACTTTGTGGTATAGCTACACGAATCAAATCCAAGTGTCAAAAATCACAATTGAATAGCATTAACTATGAGGAGACACACTGAACCAAGCCAGTGACAAACTGAGGAGAATGAGCTTCAAACAATGATTATAATAGAAAGTAAAAAACAGCCCATTAAAATTAATTTTTTAATGTGTGTTTCAGGTAGCATCCTGTAGAATTCCATGTGGGGTAAAGTAATACTAGCAAACTACTATTGCTTAACCTGCCCTGGTTAAAAAATAAAGTGATGCTATATTTACTCATATAAATTTTAAATGGCTTTTACATTTTAAACTGTAATAAACAGGACTCCTAATGGTAATGGAAACTCCTTTTCCCTGCTCTCCTTTACTCTTTACGGAGGGAGATATTTAAAATGAAAGTGATAAACTTTGATTACTCTGCGATGGAGCAGATCCTTGAGAAGTCCAGAGAGGATGAGGCATTAAACTGAATTTTCCCAGCCCTGTTTCTGATTTTTATCTCCCTTCTCACTTTCTTAGTATGTTACAGAAGAATCAAGTGACAAAAACTACATCAGCCTCCCATAGAATTAACCCTTAAAATTACTTTAACTCTACCTATGCTGACCTGGCATTTTTACCTTATCACTTTAAGAGCGCTTGCCCTTGAAATGCAGAATCTTTCTCATCTCCTACCAAGAAGTTGTGCAATTAGGCTTGGTTTTATAACAGATGACAAATTTCGTAAAGGCAATAGTTAAGTGCCATAATTAATTAAATAAATAAATAAATAAATAAATAAGCACTAAAGGTTTTAAAATAGCATTTGATTATTCTAAAAGGTTTAAAGAAGCATTGCTAGGTCATCATCATCATCAGCTCCTATAGATGATTCCATCAAATCATGGAGTATCAGGCTATTAAAAAACACAAAGCCATCAGGTGTGATTCTTTTACTTTCCTGGAATAACTCACAGAAATTGTCAGAGGTGGATTGTATTTCTTACCTCTAAGTCATTCATTTGTTTAACAAGTATTGCCTGGTACTATTCTGAAGAAAGCTGAAGATGAAGCCTCTTCCTAGTAGGAAATTTATTGCCTCTAAGACGGTCCTAATTTCAAAATTAATAGGCCTAAAAAAAATTAATGGTTTAACTTTCTACTACCTAATGCCCGATGTAATGGGAATAAAATTGCCAGAATTGAGTCAGGACTGTATTCTGCACACACACAGAATATATGCATATTATATATATATGCATATTATATCTGTAATATATATAATACATATATAATACATACATAATACATATATAATACATTATATATACATAAACATATATACATATATAATGCATATATAATACATATCTAATATGCATATATTCTGTGTGTGCATATATACATATTGTGTATATATATCCTGTATATATATATGACTGTATTCTGCTGTTCAGAGAGCCAAAGACTTGACTGCCCTCACTGACCAACTTAAACAAATGGTATAACCCCTATATTTTACCAACCCAACCTATCTCTGCCATTCATGGCCTTATTAAAATCCTTTTGTAAAAAATATATGTATATTTCAGGTCTATATAATCTCATGGAGTACAGAAATTTATGAAAGACATACAAGATCCTTGAAACATCTGGTTTTCTTTCTCTGTTTTTAATTTGTTCACAATGAGATTTAACACACCAGTCTATTATGAGTCTTACCACATGTTTTGATTACTCTTGTTACAGATTGAGGAACAGAACACCGTAGGTATCTCTTACCGTTTGATTCGACGATGGTGATATTGGCAGAGGCACTGTCATTTCCTAATTTGCTGATCACTTTGCACATATACTCTCCAGAATCAGCCAGTGATGCTTTGTTAATGCGAAGTTCTGACTTCCTATAAGATCAGGACCAAAGTGGTGTCAGTATATATCACAGAAATCCAATAAATATAAATACATACTTTTCTATGCTTTCAGAGTTCTCAAACTGCCTCTCCCCACCTTACACATATGTTAAAATACAACTTCCATTATATTGATCCAACCACATGATTTTACCTAGAGTAAAAGTAAGATGCATCACATTTAAGTTATACCATGGATTTCATCTCAATTTTATCACCTAAATCAGTAGTTTAAAGGAAGTCTTCTGTAGTTTTTCTTTTTACTCCCTTACCATCACCAATAACTGTGTTATACCTTAGATTTTTAAACCCAATTGGTAAATTTTCTTACTTTTCTATATCCAAATGCCATCAGCCACTAGGGTTTAGGAAGAGAAAAATGTATAAAATCATTTCCTACAAGTCTGTTAAGGACACTTACTGAAGGTTAGAATAGATTAAAAAAATACTGTGCACTCTTCTTCTCACTAGAGTAACATCAAGAATAATGTTAATTTTGAATGAAGAGGATTTATCAATTCCAAAAGGAAGGGAATTTTTCTTTCCTTAAGATTCTCATTGCTGGGAGCACAGTACCACATGAAAGGTTCTTAATACTGGAATAAATATTTGGGCAACATTATCACACAGTTTTAAAAACTCTGAATATTACATCAACATTCACTTTTTTTTTTTTAACATGGGCAGCATTGTGATTTGCTGTGTCTGTGTTTTACTGTCGCACATAACCTATAATTTAAGCAGTCTCCAAGATATAAGAACTCAGAACAGCAGCGATTGGCTCAGAGTTTACTGAATTCTTTCTAAAGAATTATTCTAAAGCCTGGTGTGGTGGCCTGCCCCTGGAATCCCAGCTACTTGGGAGGCTGAGATGAGAGAATCACTTGGGCCCAAGAATTCAAGGCTGTAGTGTGCCATGATCATGCCGATGAAGAGTCACTGCACTCCAATCTGGGCAGCAAGGCGAGACCCCTCTCTCTAAAAAATAATAGCAATCCTTCTATGCTCTAACCTGGTAACTGTGATTTATTGGGCTCTTAAGGGGATAACGACAAGGGAGAAAACAAAGGAGGAAGAAACAACAGCAATCCTTCTGGTTGCAAATCTCCCACGTTAGACTTTGCTAGTTTTCTGGTGAATTTTCTGGTCTTCTTGTCACATATCAATGTTAACTGAGAAAAATCAATTGTTCCAAATATAATTCCTACTAGTATCCTCCAGTCTATCTGATTGAACCACCCAAAGTTCCACATGTAGGCCCCCTGATCTTCCATCTCTGTGCTTTTGTCTGTGTCATTTTTTCTTCCTACAATGGGGGCCCTGCATTCCTATGCATCAAAATCTCAGCTGACCTTCCAGGGCCATGTCAGGTGCCAATTGCTTCACCAAGCCCCTGCTGGTCATGTAGCTGGAGCTGCTCTCACGTGTCTAAATTCTGACAGCCCTGAGTAAGTCTCTCATGAGAGTTCCTTCAGTATGTCTGATCTCTCGACCTAGGACATACACTTTGGAGAGTGTAGCTATAATGTCAACTTCTTGCTAGTCTCGTGGAGCATACATCAGGCTATGCTTTGTCTTCAGACATTATTGAATAAATGTGTGAATGAATGAAGAAAATATCTGGATGTTTGCTTAAGTACTCAGCAGAACCTAATATTTCTAAGGCTGGTTGGGAGTAAAGAAAAATGCCATAATGAGAGGGCAAAGACCATCAGAGGTGGTCCAGACCAGGGACAGTGATGGTCAAACCAACATAGGGGTTGAAAAGTTAACTTCACCGCTAGAAGCAGTGGCTCACGCCTGTAATCCCAGCACTTTGGGAGGCCGAGGAAGACATCACGAGGTCAGGAGTTCGAGACCAGCCTGGCCAACATAGTGAAACCCTGTCTCTACTAAAAATACAAAAATTAGCCAGGTGTGGTGGCATGCGCCTGTAGTCCCAGCTACTCGGGAGACTGAGGCGGGAGAATCGTTTGAACCCAGGAGGCAGAGGTCGCAGTGAGCCAAGACCACACCATTGCACTCCAGCCTGGGTGACAGAGTGAGACTTGTTCAAAAAAAAGAAAAAGAAAAAGTTAACTGCGCTAGTCATGACTCAATGATGTCAACAGGTAAACCTGAGGTAACAAAGCAATGTGTTCCACATTCAAATAAATTTGGAAAATATTAGGTGAAATAAAGACAGGCTTTTCATTATCTTTAATCTCACAGGATTTCTCAGCATCTTGAATACGCTGATGTACTCTGACTCCCCAAAAAGGGATATATTATTTATTTTCTCTCAAACTTATTTGACCATGGAATCCTTTTCATTTACAAGGCATATCTGTTAATGTTTTCTGAAAATCATGGTCCACAGAACAAAGTTGACAAAAAGTGGACGTAATTTAACAGCCTTATCTATCTATGGAATGGGGAGACCACCAAGGGCCATTTAAAGAATATTCACACATCAACCAGAGACATTATTCATAGGAAAGTTTCCCCAAAGTATATCCCTATAGGCCAAAATGGGCCATTTTGATGACAAGTATCTTTGCAAATAGATATGTCTTAACAATAAAATATGACAACTTTTAAAATTATCAAAATAAAACAATTATTAGAATATCACCCGATGCAGGTTGTATTAATTTTGGGGCTGAATTTTGGAGTGTTCAAATACCGTATGATTTTTTTAAATGGATTATCAGCTATTTATCTACTTTGATCACATATGACAAGTTTCCTTCATGACAGGTACCTTTGAAAAATAGTGAGAAAAAATTGGATAAGTACTGTAAGATTTTCCAGCCCAACATTTAGCACAGTTTGCTGGAAGAATTTTCATGTATAACCATGAAATCACTAGCAATAATAGATAAATTATGAACAATACCTTGATTTTCAATGCCACAGAAAGAGTAAATGTCTAAAGTAAGAAAATAGTAGCTTTCTTTAAGTCCTCAAATTCTGAGATAAGATTACAACAACATCCCAAGAATTTACAACTCCAAGATTACTACAACACCCTCAAGAACAACCCTTCTTTCCTATTTATACAAATCTAGGAACAATCCTGTTTGTATGTAAAGACCCTTTTCTTGACCCAATGCAATTAACATTTTAACTATTGAACTAGATGGAACTATAAGAAAACATGGTAATCATATTTACAGTTAACATAATCTTAAAGGGATAAGTCTTAAAATCAAACTTCTCCTAATAGGCCTTGGCATTGTTTCCTGGAACACTATTCCTAGTAATGCAATCAAATGTTAGGCTTTAAAAGAAAGAGAGATTTAAAAAAATGGTTCTATGCTAAAATAAATGTTGCATTAAAAAAAGTTAAATAGGTCTCTTTACAACAATGCACCTCAGTGGTTTTTTGCAAATCTGTACTGTGAATTTCTAAGGCAGCCATGACATGTGGCCATGGAATCTTTTCTATGGAGAACACCCTTGGGAATCCTAGGACAGAACATCAATGGGCCAAGACTAAGATTCAATTTGATCGAGATAAAAATCACAAGTACATTCACGTTCGAAAAGTGGTGACATAAATACAAGAGGAGATATCCCTCGACTACAATATATGCAGAAATAAGGATTTCTAATTATCCACATGCTTATTATTAACCCATTTTTAAAACTATTTTTAAAAAGAAAGAAGAACAAAAAAACCTTATGTACTCTTTAGCCAAATTAATATTAAAGCAGAGCATCAATCAACTTGGATAAAAGTCCCAATACATTCCTCATTGGCTGGATCATATCTAGAATGCTGAATTATACTTTGGATATACTTTGGAATGATATTTGATGATTAAAAAAACCATAATTAAAGGACTTTAGACGAGGGTGATCAGAATTGAATAGGGCCTAGAAATCTTATCACTAGAGAGGATTATGTTAAAGAAACAGAGGTCCCACTGGAAGACAACTATGAATGAAATATGAGTAGCTATTTAAATATATTTCCTGGATGCATATGGAAAAGGAAATTATTTGGGATTGCTAAGTCTTACAGGAAAACTAAGTCTTACAGGAAAAAGGAAACATGTTTTGAATGATATTACATAGAAGAACTTTTCTGAGCATTCAAAAATGTATAGGGTGTCTTGTGAAAGAGTTAGGTTTTCTCTTTGGAAAGATTCAAGTCTGGATAGCCACCTGCCAAGCACATTCTTACAAGAATATCTCTATGCAGAGAAAGATTAAATTAGATCAGCGGTTTCAACTATTTTTTACAACAAAATCCTGTTTTAAAATGAAAGCTTAAATCAGAACCTCATATTCAAAAATATCACACAGAAAGTGTTCCAGGTCAGAGTGACTGGTAATCCTTTTTGTAATTCAATAGAGATTTAGGACTCTACAGGGACATCATTGGAAAACCACTGACCTCAAGGAGCATAAAGATCCCTCTGAATTCTAATGATACATTTAACTATGGGATTCATCCAGCCTTGTGTCCTAGAGTAAGGACAGAATGTAGTAAGAGTGTAGAATGAGCCAAATCTTCCTTGAAAATTATATATTGCAAAAAGATTTGGGGCTTTGTAAATATGGATACAACAGTCTTCTTTTTCTCTTTTCTGTAAGATATCATACTCTGTCTATAAGAAGGAAATTAGCTTGGAAAGACTACTTGATTCCCTTATAGTCATAAATTTAACTTTTTGCTCTTTAATTGATGAGTTTTCTAGGGATCTGGAGGAAGGTTGGTGTTTCAATGGATGTTTATTTTCTAAAAATATTAAATGAGTTAATTCGTGTAAACTGTTTAAAATAATTTTTGCAATATAGTAACTTCCCAATAAGTGTTAGCTATTATTATAGTAATTACATTCTATATTCCTGAAATATTTGGATTTTCATAATAAGCATGCATTACTTTGAGAATAAGAAAAAAACAGTACAGTGTAAAAATAAATTAATGTGAAGTAATTTGAAGATAAAAAGTTCTGAATATTAATTTCCTTTTCTTTTTTTAATATCAGAAAGCACACGGTGTTTTTTACTGAGTGCTCACTTACAAAGTGAATTCAAGGTTCCATTAGCTATTATTTAGTTTAGTTTTATTTTAACTCGATTATTCTACCATAGTTACAGCCTAAGGCAACTTAAACACATATAGGGAAGAACTCTTCTGTTTATACAGTTTTGGTTCCCTGACCCCTAAGGAATTATACAGACAGTGTTTGTGTGTGTGTGTGTGTATGTGTGTGTGTCCAACACTGCTTCAGATAGTGTAAAACTGATCATCGTGAAAAGGACAAAGAAGTGAAAGAGGAAATTATGATTTTTTTTTTTAAGTATAGAGACGGGGTCTTGCTATGTTTCCCAGGCTGGTCTTGAACTCCTGCGCTCAAGAGATCCTCAGTAGCTGGGACTGCAGGTACACACCACTGTGCTTGGCTAAAAGAGAGGCTTCTTAAGCAACAGAACCAGTCACTGTACCAAGTGCCTCACATAAACCATATGGAATGCCACTGAGGATTCCCATTTTCTACATAAGAACATTGAGGTTTCATTATATATAAAGTTCAAGTGATCTGCCAGAGTTGCTCAGCTAATATGAGAAAAAAATGCACATAAACTTTTTCCATTATAAAGTCAAAAAAAGCAACCACTAAAAACAGAGGATATAATTGTAATATTTGTCCAATGTGAATAAACCAATGAGAGCCAATTTTAAACAAAATTAAAATATGTAAGAGCTGAGGCAAAATTAAGGGTGTCCAAAAGTGTGTGAAACATACAAATAATAGGAAGCCAGCCTTTAATAAAGCTAAGATAGAACAGGTATTTAAATGAGGTCAATCTGCCAGTCCTCACATATGAATCTATCACACGCCAAGCTTTTTAACCAGTTTTCTTGATCAAAATCATCCACCAGTCAAAGAAAACAAGAACAAAGACATAAGCAGACATATAACATGAGGGTAGTTTCCATTTCTTTTCATTGGCCTCACACATGGGTTAGCCAAATAAACAAAGGCTCAATGGGAATTCAAAAATCATACCAAGAACACGTAGGAATGTAGTTTTTAGTAGGACCGTGGGCAAAAGAAGGGTAAGATTTTACAAAATAATAGAAATTGCATATTGCTGTGAAATTGTTCCATTAAACACCAAGGGATTAAAAGGATATGTTGGCTGCTATGCATAATCTGATTATAAGAAGTGTGAAAAAGAAGTCAAGACTAAGGATTGGGAAAGAGTCAACGTATTTAAATAAAGAGAATCCCAGAACAATCTTACACCTCAAACTAAACTTCACCTCTGCTTGGGTGATCATAGCCTAAGAAAAAGTTTAAGTCAAGCAACCAACTAACCACTGCAAAACAGTAATAGTCTGAATATCTTAGTAATTAAAAATCATTAATAGTAATATATAAATGAATCTGAAAAATAAGAATCTTTTAATTAAAGACATTATCCTAAGCATGCCAGAGGCCTATGTTCTGACTTCTGACTTTATGTAGCATAATCACAAATGACTGTTGAAAAAAACACAAGACTTAGAGTCAGACCTATTTCAAATCTAAGTTTAACTATTCATTACCACTATGATCTACAGGAAGAAACTCAGCTTCCTTCATTTTCAGGATATTAATGTTTTAGATGGGTATAACAATAATTATATTCCTTCTACTTATATTTACAGGATAAATTGAGATAATAGAACACCTTGCAAATGTTAATTAAATTGAGATTCAGTTGGATCCTTTAATCTTAAAAAAACTGACAATGCTTTTTTTTATAAAAAGACACAATTTTAGAAATGACAAAATACCCAATTCTAAAAACTGGTAAGATGATCACTTATCAAGTAGCTGTCCACTCTATACAAAGTATGTCTTATTTTTAGATCAAATATGTTAACTGTTTTGCTGCGAGTGATTTATGGTTGCATCTCTTCAATACATTTTTCCCCATTTAATTCTTTCCAGCAAGACTATTGTTTAAAAGAAGTAATTTCTGACTATTGCCCTTTCCGGTATAATGGAATTTTATTAATATGTAGACAGTGCTCTTAGCTGTCTGGACCTATGAAGCCAATATGAAAACACTTTTCTGAATACTAATGATACTTTTATATGTCATCGAAGCCATGTAACAAATTACCTCTTTAAGTATACATGTACCTTTTCTAAAGCCTATTCATTCTAGTCAGTTCACTTTTTAAAAAAATTCATTTTCTCATCTTATCTACCGAACTTCATTTGCTTCTCTCCAGGTAGCATCAGATTGAATATCTGCAGTGTGAGATGCTTTCTTCTAGATGAAATTCTCCTCCCTCCCTTCCTTCTCCCCTGCTCTAACAGTGTTTCAACACATGACTTCCAGAATTCCCATGTTTCATATAAGACTGAACTAGATAATCTCCATACAATCTTATGACCCCCACCCCTGGGCACAGAGATTGTAATGCCCTATACCTCTTCAATTTCTCCACAGTCCTAGCAGAAAACATTTCATGGGCACTTAAATATTACTGGTATCCTTTGACAGCCACGTAGAAATAAATCAGACATTACCCTGCATGCAGAGATAACTTCATTTCTTACTAACTTGTCTGATGAAAAGCAAACACCAAAATCCATTCCATCCAAAATCTAGGAGTATTTTTTTGTCCTGTTAAACTTCTTTATAAGAATCATACTTATATGTGCCACATTTTCTTAATCCAGTCTATCATTGTTGGACATTTGGGTTGGTTCCAAGTCTTTGCTATTGTGAATAATGCTGCAATAAACATACGTGTGCATGTGTCTTTATAGCAGCATGATTTATAGTCCTTTGGGTATATACCCAGTAATGGGATGGCTGGGTCAAATGGAATTTCTAGTTCTAGATCCCTGAGGAATCGCCACACTGACTTCCACAAGGATTGAACTAGTTTACAGTCCCACCAACAGTGTAACACCATGGAATACTATGCAGCCATAAAAAATGATGAGTTCATGTCCTTTGTAGGGACATGGATGAAATTGGAAATCATCATTCTCAGTAAACTATCACAACAACAAAAAACCAAACACTGCATATTCTCACTCATAGGTGGGAATTGAACAATGAGAACACATGGTCACAGGAAGGGGAACATCACACTTCAGGGACTGTTGTGGGGTGGGGGGAGGGGAGAGGGATAGCATTGGGAGATATACCTAATGCTAGATGACGAGTTGGTGGGTGCAGCGCACCAGCATGGCACATGTATACATATGTAAGTTACCTGCACGTTGCGCACATGTACCATAGAGCCTAAAGTATAATAATAATAATAATAATAATAATAATAAAAAGAAAAAAAATTAAAAAAAAAGAATCATACTTATCTTTTCAATTCATTCATTGTATTTCCTCCTCCCCTCATGCACATATGCTGTTAAACATGAGACTTAGAGTCAGACCTATTTCAAATCTAACTTTAACCATTCATTACCACTATGATCTACAGGAAGAAACTTAACTTCATTCTCAGTATATTACATTTTTTAATGGGTATAACAATAATAAACTCAGCTCTCACTGAGTCTTTTACTAGTTATATGACTTGAGGCAAAGCAGAACACTATTTTGACCCTCAATTTCCTAATCTGCGAAAGAAGATAGTTGCCATGTGCTGTTGAACTGCTACATATTGGAATAATGTAAAAAAATAAGTAATATTAGGTATAAAAATGCCATGTCTCTTTACAGTATTATATTTTGTATCTTTGAAGTACCACCTGCTGCAGAAAGTGATACAACCCTTTCTTTTACACTTTATTATACTTCCAAAGCTATAGATCTATCTGACATGATCAATAACTAGAGTCAACATGTAGTTAATAAAGTATGTAGCTAATAAAACCACAGAAACTAGAAAAAAAAATTACAGTCATCAGAGCAAAATCTTTGATAAGATTAAATTTAATTCTCATGGTAATCACTTTGCTCATGAATGTGTAACAACTTTCTGGTTAACGTCCTATAAAATCAAAGTATAGGAGATTGTTCTGTTGCTTCTGTTACCATACTTGGGGGTTCACTGGAACCTTGTGAGATGTGAGTGCAGAAAATATCATCTTTGAGTTTGGAACCACTATTATACATGTCACATTGATTAAAGGACTCTTTAGAAGCAAAAATCCAACCTACTTATCTCTTCTCTGATTTCAAAATGTAGTTTGATATTAGAAGAAATGATTCTTAAGTAAGGAAGTAAATAAGAATGAAGAGTGTAGGGATGATAACAGAGCATCATTTTAGAGTAGATACAGAATGCATCCACCAAGATGTTACAGGAATCACATGAAGCCCTGTCAAATATGGACCTCCTTGGGGAGGGTAGGAACATGTAAAATTCTTGCTACCTAAGATTATCTAATTTTAAAATCTGCTAGAGTGATGATGTGCTTTATCAGCAGTGTCAGTTAAAAATTCTTATTAGATAAAGTTATATCATTAACCCCTTGTTAAAAAATAGTCGGAATTCAACTGGTTACATTCCAATTCTTTCCATAAATCTAAGTATTCACTGAGCTTTACAATGAAGTTGTGATTTTAACTGTGTAAGGCACTGGTATTCTAAATTATCATATGCATTTGTCTTATTTTAAAGAAATTGCATTTTTTTTTTTGAGATGGAGTCTCGCTCTGTTGCCCAGGCTGGAGTGCAGTGGCGTACTCTTGGCTCACTGCAACCTCTGCCTCCCGGGTTCAAGTGATTCTCCTGCCTCAGCCTCCCAAGTAGCTGGGATTACAGGCGCCCACCACTCCCAGCTACTTTTTGTGTTTTTAGTAGAGACAAGGTTTCACCATGTTGGCCAGGCTGGCCTCGAACTCCTGACTTTAGATGATCTGCCCTCCTCTGCCTCCCAAAGAGCTGGGATTACAGTTGTGAGCCACTGTCCCGGCTAAGAAACTCAATTTTAGGATCTATTACTATGACAGCATCTACCACTAATGCTCTCTTCCTTCTTCCTTTCCATCTCTTCTTACTTCCTACAGTTCTTTCTCCAGCCAACCTTTATTTCCTTCATCAATAAGATGTAAGAACCACAAGAATTCTTGCCTATGTGATAACATGATTTTTTGTCATTATATAATGAAACAGCTTTTCACTTATTATCTATTATGTTTCTGATAGTAAATTCACTTATTAAGGTCTAAATAACATTTATATGTTATCTTATTGCTGGGGGCAGTCTCTACTATTTTATGCATTATACTTACCCTGGCTTTTTTTGTATCTTGATATTTTGTGGTTTGTTTTTTCGATTCAATTCATTCCCATTCTTGAACCACTTGAATCTGAGAGAGGAGTATTCAGAACTGGTTTCACACCGAAGGACTAGTTTGGAACCTGCAGCCGATTCCTGGCTTTTCATCTCTTTCAATCGGGGAGGCAAGGCTAAAAGAAGAAAAGAGAACGAAAAACAATTCTGATCACCAGGCAATCTTTCAAAGAGAAACATTTAATCTGGAGTTAGCCTGATCAAGGCACCATTCCAAAGGTTTTATTAACAGAGAGAAAAACAATTTCAAAATGGATGAGGGAAAATGGATCTCATCTTGGGGAAAAATAAAATGCCCAAATAAAATATACTCAGAAGAAAAGAGAGAACCAAGATTAGAAAATCATTCGTTAAAAAATTCTAGATAGTTACTTCTTCAAGCTTTATATTCTCTGATGCCATTAAGAATCCTGAATGTTGGTAATTTCAAAGAGCCAAAAGCCTGTGTTAAAGGAGCGTATGTAGGCCCGGCACGGCGGCTCACGCCTGTAATCCCCCAACTTCAGGAGGCTGAGGCAGGAGGCTCACTTGAGCTCAGAAGTTGGAGACCAGTTTGGGCAACATGGTGAAGCCCCATCTGTATGAAAATACAAAAATTAGCCCGGCATGGTGGCATGTGCCTGTAGTCCCAGCTACCTGGGAGGCTGAGGCAGAAGGACCACCTGAGCCCAGGAGGTCAATGCTGCAGTGAGCCATGATCCCACCACTGCACTTCAGCCTGGGCAACAGAGTGAGATTCTGTTTCAAAAAGAAACTTTAAAAAATAAAATAAAAAATAAAAAGGAGAATATGTAACCGGGCCATTATTTTTAAAGCGTGTTCACATCCCAAATCACAGTGTATCACAGTTCTGTGAATAGGCGCAGGAAGCATCACATCCATTTTTAAAATCGGGAAGTTTAATTTCAGAGATAAGTAAGTGGCTGACTTTATCCATGGTTACAAAGTTTGTGGGTACTCAGAGCTAGGGCTCATTTCACTATCCTGTCATCAGAGGGGACCAAAGAACACAGAACACCCATCAATCTTAACAATGGCTCCTTTCTTCAAGACAGAAATTCTCTGATGCTATCACTCTTTGACTGGACCTACACAGTTGCTATCCCATACACAATGAATGGACCATTCCAGATGACCACTACTCACAACAAATTCTCTCTTTGATTGGATTTAGTGCATCTAAATAGTCTCAACAGAGACTGAGTACTTAAATTATGCATTAACTTGGAGAATACATTAAACACCTACATACCATTCTTATTTTAAGCAAGACTGCTTAAAAATATCCACTGAAATACTTACAGATAAAATGTTATAATATCTGAGATTTGCTTCAAGATAATATGGTGGTGGGGAACGGATAGGCATAAAGGTGAAAAACAATTACCAAGAAGCTGATAACTGTGGAAGCTGGGTAATAACGGACATGTGGTGGTGTGTTATGCAATTCTATATAGTATGTCTAATTCTGTTTATCATAGACATTTCTTAAAAGCATAGATGAATAAATTTTCCTCTGCACACATAATTTCACTTAATAATCAACAAATGTCACAGAACCTGAGAATTCAACAACTCTCAGTTTCCTCTGAGTCTCAGAAAAGCCAGCTACAAAATCTACTTCTGCTCCAGTTCAGGAATGTTAAACAGGAACTCCCAGAAAACAAACCCAGGCAAATGAGTCTGTACCTCCCTGATTCAGTACCTAATTATTCACCGAGTAAGGGGCTCAAGACTCCAAGGACAGTAATCAGGGTCACCTAACCATGTACAGGAAATGGAGTACCTTTCCTACTCAGGGAACTCTATTTGTTTTTCTACGACTCTGCCCTTGCCAAGTAAATCCTAAAAATGTCAAGAATGAACATACGAAGTTTCCAATAAAATTTCAGAAAAAAATCATTTGAATGCTGTGATTTCTTAGCAGTACCCCTACAGTTATATATCCCCCTTTTTATTTATTTGGTGGCTGGGAGATGAGGTGGAGAAGCAGGCATTTAATGTAGTTGACACACTGGCAAATTAGAAAAAGTATTTTAGCTGTTCTTAGCCCTTGATACCTGATTATTTTGTCTGGTTCTTTTTTTTTTTTTTTGACAGCTTGAAAATATTTTTTTCTGAAGAACTTTCATAGAAGTCTTTTTAAAATGTGGTTCATGAATCTCTGTTTTGCAGGTTTTTAAAAACAGACTAAATTCTCATGTATCTGAAATAGTGTCTACATATTTCTGTTAACTCCTTAAGATCATTTTTAATTTTGTGAGCCTGGTGAAGGGATTTATTTCTTTCTTTCTTTATTTAGACAGGATCTTGCTTGGTTGCACAGGCTGGAGTGCAGTGGCATGATCATGGCTTACTCCAACCTCCACCTATTGGGCTCAAGTGATCCTCCCACCTCAGCCTCCTGAGTAACTGGAACCAGAAGTGCATGATACCACCCCTGACTAATTGTTGTATTTTTTGTAGAGACAGAGTTTCGCCATGTTAGACAAGCTGGTCTCCACATCCTGGGCTCAAACAATCTGCCTGCCTTGGCCTCCCAGAATGTTGGGATTACAGGTGTGAGCCAATGGCCTGGTGAAGGGTTTTAAAGAAACAAATCTGCTGGTGTTAAATGACGCAAAAAAAAAAAAAAACTGGTTTACATATATTAAAGAAAAATACATTGCCTCATTAATTTATGTATAAACTGAAATAACTAGTTTGAAATCTTCACCCCTGTGGATTTTACATTTAACTTGAGAACACACCAGAACTTCCGAGGTTTATTCCCTTGCCTCTAATCAAAATGCCTTATACATGAATTTTCTTCTGTCTCTGCTGCCCCTGAGACAGCAAGACCAACGCCCCCCTCTTCCTCTTCCTCCTCAGCTTACTCAACATGAAGATGACAAGGATGAAGACCTTTATAATGATCCACTTTCACCTGATCAATAGTAAATACATTTTCTCTTCCTTATAATATTTTCTTTATGTTACTGTATTATAAGAATACCATATATAATACATATAAGTTAAAACATTTATTAATCAACTGTTTGTGTTATTGATAAGACTTCCAGTCAACAGTAGGCTGCTATTAGTAGTTAGGTTTGGGGGGGGTCAAAAGTTATACTTAAATTTTTGACCACACAGGGGATTGGCACCCCTAATGCCTACATTGTCTGAGTGTCAACTGTACTTCAGATACCTTCTCTTTAAGGACCATGTTTCCCCACTTACCACTCCATATATTTGCTTAACAATGTAGTCTGAACATAAATATATAGAGACTTTGTTTTCTTCCACTTTGATAAACATTTTATCATAAAATCAGTTTTCCTCTCTCTTTCCTTTTCTCTCATTCCCTCTTTTCTTTTCTCTCTCTAGCTCATCTCTCCTTCCTCTTCACCTTCTGTCTTCATTAGTTTATTTCTTATTTCTGTATTAGGGGTCTTGATTTCAAACATGAGGAAACAATATGACAAATTCAAAATGAGAGATATTCTATAAAACAACTGAAGTAGGCTTTAAAATCAATGTCATAAATAACAAAAGAAGACTGTAAATGTGATCTAGATTAAAGGAGATTAAAGAGACATGGCAAGTCAATGTAATGTGGAGCTACTGATTGGATCCTGCTCCAAGGGAAAAAGAGCTATATAGGACATTATTGGGACTACTGGGGAAATCTGAATAAAAATATTGTATCAAAGTTAAATTTCTCAAGCAGGAGCACTGCATTGTGGTTACGCAAAGGAATCTCCTTGTTCTTAGACAATATCTGCTTAAGCATTTAGGGGTGAAATGTCATGATGTCTTCAACTAAACTTTAGATGGTTTAGCAAATAGAAATACATTTATACATATGCATGCTAACACATACAGAGGAAAAAAAAACCGGGAGCCTTGGTCTGTCTCTGATTTTCTGCCTTTCTCATCTGATCTTTCTGCCATTAGATAAAAGACCTAGGCTTCATTAAGTACGCACGTGTGTGTTTGTGTGTGCGTGTGTGCATTAGTCTGTTCTTTTTTCTTTTTTTCTTTTTAACTTTTATTTTAGGTGCAGGGGGTTCATATGCAGATTTTTATATGGGTAAATTGAGTGTTGCAGGGGTTTGCTGCACAGATGATTTCGTCGTCCAAGTAATAAGCATAGTACTCAACTGGTAGTTTTTCAATCGTCACACTCTTCTCACCCTCCGCTCTCAAGGAGGTTTCTTCTTTATATTCATGTCATTAAGTATTTTTAAACTCTTGGTTAATTTGCAGTCATGAAAGAAATTCTTGTAAATATTTGAGTTAATAATTTATAAGTTAAATTTAATTAATTAATAATGATAATTACATTCATTTAAATCATTTAAATTCTGCAAGCAGTATTGCACTGAAATGCTCATATGGTTCACCCTCACAATCATGACTTCAGGGCTCCAACCCCACTATGGTCTTTTGATGGAAGGAAACCAATCACTCATTGGGCAGGTCAACATTTCTCCTTTCCTTTTGGGGTCCATATGCAGAGTGGTACATTCCTTGCCTTACAAGATGATCTACAATGCAATGAGGCAGAGACCTTCAGATCCAAGGTCCTTCTTAGCTAAAATATCCCCTCCTAAGCTGACCCTGATATATGAACGTTTCTCGATGTTTGGGGTCCAAGGATACCTCTAGTGACCAGCCTGAATTTCTCTCCTTGCACATAGTTCCAAAATCATCAGATGTGGAAAAGCTCATGGCTACTCTAACTTTGCATCCCTAGAAGTCCAGGTATAATAATGTGCCTGCTGCATCCTTCTGGGGTAACTTCTATGACATGAGGATATCCAGCTTTTCAGAAAACAGCTCTCTTAAGTTGATAACTCAAAATCCTCCATAGCATAAGTGAAGAAACACATCTGTGTACTACCAACAGAGCTGCACAATTGCATTCTTGACCTATGAATGTTCTGCTGTCAGCAGTACCTTCTAGACAAGGACTATACAAAGTTTCTCACTCACACGGGGCAGAGCTCAAATTCAAGTATCAAGGACACAGGGCAAAAATTTTAAACCTTTTTTTGTCTTTGTGGATATTATTTCAAACTTTTTGTCTTCCAGGACTACTGGAATAGCCCTGAATATTTCACAGATTCTTATAAAAGTGCAAACTAATATTTGAGCCCATGTGGTTTGTATGATTTTTTTTCATCTATCCATAATGAGTCAATTTTCAACAGAGTAAATTTTCTTTTGTCAGAGATTATATAAATAGCTATCTATTAATAGAATTCACTTTCAATGTACACATGTTTCTCAGGCATATGGTTTACTCACAGGAAACAATATCATTTATTTCACTGAAATAAAACCTATTCACCAAGTATCTTCTAATACCCAGGAATAACTTTATAAGGCCAATGGTAGTTTCTAAACTTAGGGTCAATTCTTGTTAACTAAGTACTCGAATTTTAAAAGTGCAAAAATATTTTTACTTGTCTTGAGAGTCTTATCTAAGCATAAAAGATCTGTTAATTAAAAATTGGTTGAAGGCAAGCTCAAGGCTAAGTTAATGCTTCAAATGCAGGAGGTGTTCCGAGAATCTTAAGCATGATTTAATTGTATTTGGTCTACCGCAGTTCATAATTTTGCTTTCTATGTGTTTCTAGAGAGGCGGTAGTTCCATACCCTGAAACAACTTAATAACAGAGCAAGTTTTAAGCAGTCTGTGCCTAAATCTATTTCAAACTTGCTTGACATTAATATAAACATATCCACACCCTTAGAAATGCATCAACAGAGGCAGACAGTCCAGTGCAAAGAACAGCCTTTTAAAACAGACATGCAAATGCCGTCAGAGCAATGCCACACATTTCACAGGAGCTTCTTTTGAATACTTCTTTTTACAGGCTTTAAGTGTTTTCAAATATTTTAAAAGATCACAAATATACACCTCTGACTCTAACTCAAAACATGCAGGTATATGAAGTATACTTCCAAAGTCCACTTTTGTGTTCTGCTTTTCCTATTTGCTATGTCACACAATTTAGGGGAAAAAAATGTGGTTGCAATCCAAAAATACTTATATTTCATATTCTGACCACCACAAAAACTCAATGCAACATGTTCATTTATGCCAATAATTTAATGGGTGAAAAAAATACTTGTGGTAAGGGCAAAATAAATTTCCAAAAAAACAACCTCATTCATCTAAGCAATCCTCTTGTTTTAATCATCTACTGTGCCCTTATTTTTCAAATATTATTCGTGCAGCTATATCAAATATTGTACTGTATTGTTAAGAACAGGAAACAAATTTTAGCATGTGTATGCTGCAGAGATATGCTGATGGCATGTGACACTAGATAAGTTGTTATTTCTGGTCTCTGAAGGATCTGACAATGCAAAGCTAGCTCATATCTTTACTCTCCACGTTTGTGCAGCTAATCTGAAGAGCCTCAACACACTGAACAAATTACACAGGAAACCTGCAAAATATTATCAAGTAACAATGAGCTTTCAGCTATGATCCTAGCTAAGTCTTCCCTGCATAAATGTGTAAAAAGCCCACCATCACATATGTGCAGATCCCACAGTGACAACCGGTGACTGACAATTATGTTAGCTAATGAAAGCCACACGAATACCATTAATGAGTCCTCTATGCAGGATGTCCTCTTGTTAATAGTCATGTTAGAAGTAGATAAATTACTATGGAGAGTCTCCAAAACTCCCCCAATCATATTTCTCCCTCCTGGTACTATCTCACGAAGTTGATTACAGTCCTGCAACAGAGTGGATAAACTTTGTGCTCTTCCATCTGGTCTTCTCTTCTGAGCTGCACTCACAAATTTGGCTATAAAAGGGAAAGTTTGTCTCATCAGATGAAAATGTGTAAATATAGCTGTGTAAAAGGCAGCACATTCTAGTGGTAATGGTATTTCGGAATGCAGCTAGGTTTTAATGCCCTGCTACTGATGCAGTGGGTGATGTTGAGTTATATCCCGAATCGCCCAACAAGATCATTATTTGTTGCCACCTGTGGTGATGTTGTGCTCACCCCACCCTGTGCTCTAGCTGAATCAGGCTTCAGACAGAATGTTCTTGATTCAAGTTAAATAGGGTTCCCTGTGAGCTGGAATGGAGTTGCTATTTGTCCCTGACTATTGAGGAAGGAGGATGGCACCTTCATTTGAAATAAAAGTTGCCATAAAATTCAGTATTTTGTTATAATATATTCTCAAGCTGACTCTCTTTACCACTGGCAGCAAACTAAATCCAACCAGCAAACACACTGGGAATAGGCTTCAAAGTAGGGTTAAGATGGCTGAACTCTGGAAATTCCATTCTAGCAGTTCCATGTCCAACTCCTTATGTAATGCAACGATGTGTATATGAACTACTGAATAATTTCTTTGCAAGCACATCACATGCATAGAACGTGTCATTATACAACATAAAAGAATAAAATTGGGGGCACTATTTCAGCATTTTACTTCTAACACTCATCATAGTGGTGCCACTACAGCCAGAGTTGGCTTCTTACTAGTGCTTCATTTTGATTTCCTAAACATATTGGTTTCCTTTGGTGGGGGATTTTACATACGGATGTCCTCCAAGTTTCACTTCTCACAATTAACTGCTACACAATGACTGAAACAGTATGATTCTTTAAGATATTTGATTTGAGGGTATGAGCCACAATCAGCTCAATTAAATAGTATGCTTATGCTAAGACCATTGAAGATGATTAATCATATTCTCCATCTGAAAACCATACTCAACTGACTGCATTTAAAAAACATGTAGAGGGCTGGGCGCTGGTGGCTCACACCTGCAATCCCAGCACTTTGGGAGGCCGAGGCAGATGGATCACTTGAGATCAAGTGATTCAAGGCCAGCCTGACCAACATGGTGAAACCCCATCTCTACTAAAAATACAAAAATTAGCCAAGCATTGTGGCACACATCTGTAATCCCAGTAATTGAGAATCATTTGAACTGGGGAGGCAGAGATTGCAGTGGGCACACCACTGCACTCCAGCCTGGGTGACAGGGCAAGAGTCCGTCTCAAAAAACAAAATAAAACAAAACAAAAAAACCCACATGTACAAACAGAGGGCCATTCAAGGAATTTATCCCTACCAAATCAAACAAGGGTCAGCGAGTTAATAGCAGGGGGTCACAGTCTCTATTTGGAGGGTTAGGCTATTGCCTCACTGTGTATGTGTCCATTTTGATTGATACTATACCTAAACATCAAAATTTCTAAATTTATTGAATGGAAGATATACAGGATCTCAGGCTCTCCTAACCCAAAGTAGGACTTCAAGTGTCTGCTGAAAGGATAAGGAAGAATCTGGAAGACACTGACAAAGAAGAAACCCAGGTGCAAAATGATTCCAGAGGCCCCATCTATCTTCTCTATGACTTTTTATTATTTGGAATCGTGGGGCCCTGTGACATTGTTTGTGTTCTGCATGCCACTGGGCTAGGACTCTTATGCTGCTCTGCCATCAGACACTAACAAAAATGACATGTAAATCTAACTGGAAAATTGTCAAGTAAGTTGAAGTTTTCATGTTCTGTATTTCTCTTATCTGGCCATCACTGTTGGAGGACTCTCAAACTGGACCCTGCCTCAGCTGAGACCCTGGTCATGTTCCTTGCTAGCTCATTTATTTCACCTAATTTCAGAGTCTACCCAGAGTGGTCAGATGGTTCTTATATTATTGCAAGAAAAGCACATTACCTTCTCTGCTTTAATTTTTTTTTTTTTTTTTTTTTTGGAGGCAGAGTCTCACTCTGTCACCCAGGATAGAATGCAGTGGTGTTATGTGATCATAGCTTACTGCAGCCTCAGAATCTTAAGCTCAAGTGATCCTCCTGCCTTAGCCTCTCACATAGCTGGGACCACAGGCACAGGCACACACCACCATGCTGGGCTTGTTTTGTTTTGTTGTATACAGAGATTCATGTTGCCCAGGCTGGTCTCAAACACTTCAAGCAATCCTCTTCAAGGAATCCTCTTGCTTCAGCCTCCCAAAGTGCTGGGATTATAAGTGTCAGCCACCATGCCTCCTGTGCCCTCAAGTCAAAGTTGCTCTTCTCCATTGACTGACCACGGTCTACAGGATGCTGGTTTGCTCCCTTAACTGTTAATGTGCCTTGTTGTCACTACATATCCCCAAAGTTACTATTTGGTCAAATCTCATTTCATCTGCAACAGTTCTGGTGTGTATTTCATGTAAGGTACATAATGATTGTTTCCATTTACAGGTGAGGAGATGGAAACTGATAGGGGAACTTAATGTCATAAGTCTAACAAGTTGCAGAACCAGAGCTTAAACCTAGGATTTTTTTTACCATACCTAGTTTTTCTACAAAATTTGAACTGGAGGCAGAAAATGGAGAGAAGGACAGTAGATTAAAAATCTGGGAAAGATCACTCCATTTCGTAGCCACTACAGTAAATTTTTTTGTTCTTATAATGAGCTATATAAACCAAATCACCTCTCCACATTTGTCTGTGAGAAATTTACAATACTGTAAAATTCTACAAGGGAAAATGAATGCAGGTTTATTAGGTGAGATAATTTTTCACCCTGATAGTTGAAATTAGTTATTTATTGAAATTAGCAATCTCTCTTTTCTATACAGTTTCTTGCCCTATACTTCACAGTTAGGGACTAAAGTTAAAATCTTAAAACAACTATAATATATTTTCAAAGCCTATGAGATGAAGTTAAATAAAGTCCTTTTTATTTATAGTATATCTATATATAGTATATATAGTAGTATGTAATATATACATATATACATTATATATATATATAGTACTTTCAACAATAAACACCTTTGAATAATAATAGCTGATACTTATTGAGTACCTACTATGTGCCAGGCATTGTTCTAAGAACACTATGCTCATTAACATTTTTAAGTTTTATGATAACTCCAGGAGATATGTATTACTGCCATTATCACCAACTTACAGATGAAGAAACAGAAACAGAGAGGTAAAGTAACCGGTCTATAGTCACATGGCTGGTATACTATCAAGTCAGTATCTGAACCCAGGAAGTCTGACTCCAGAGCCCCGGCTCTTAACTAGTAGACAATGTGCTAAAGATTTTATTTACTGATCTATCAATAAGGTCCATATTTTCCTCACAAAACCTGGGATACACCACGTGACATTATTTCTGCACTTATTCCACGTGCAAAAGACAGTCAGAAATACAGTAGATATGCAAAATTGCTGAATTTTCTGAGCTACTTGAATAATTGATGGGGAAATAAAACAAGGCAATACTTGCAATTGGTGTTAAAATAATTCTTTTGAACTATGCAGCTGTCTATCTGTCATATGCCAAATGCCACAAGGGTGAGCAGTGCTGTATCTCACTCCTGTGTTCACTGCGATGTGATAACCCCCACGTGAGGATACAGCAACAAAAGTGTCTTAATGGATTAATGTTGTTCTTTCGAGGTGTAAAGGCAATACACCATGACAATGAATGCTGGAGCAAATCACTGCGCCGTGGCCAGCAGCTGGAAGGTAAGTATTCAACAAGCCTGCCTAATCGATTCTGTCACCACAGCTGCCCCCAATTATACGAACATCTCACTCTCAGACATAAAGATGTCCAGCAAGCTTCACTGAAGGCAATCAACTCACAGGGTTAAAATGGATCCAGTACAATTTTACCTAATTGATGTGTAGCAAAGTTCACATGACATAAGCTTATAAATACGATTTTTTCCATTGTCATAAAACAGGATTTTTTTCTTATGTGTTATACATACCAGCCATATTCACTTCCAAAATGTTAAACAGAAAAATTGAGAAACATCTAGTTACTAAAAATTAAATATATATTTACTTATTTGCTTATTGTCAAGTTTTTATTCTGTTCTGATGTGTTTATTGCTTAGGTAAAGTGAGTACATTAACATGATTTTGATATGTTAATATTTGTCTTTATAACCATTTCTTCTTTGCTCAAGTTGAATTACATTTAATTTATGTCACTAAAATTCTCTTTTTTATTTAAAGAAGAAATTTACTTACATGTTCTAAACTAAATAAATTCCCAGGTAAGATGAGTTAGCAATTGATTATAATTAGTTTTAAACAATGATAACTATGTGAAAACTTTTCAGCAGTGCGTATAAATGAACAAAGTCCCTGATTCATGATCTAAGAACATTAGTTCCCTATAATCTATTTTTCACATAGCCATTTAAAACTTATTCCTTCTGTGAAAAAGAAAAATTTTAGCAGAGCTAATTCTGAAACAAATGTGTCCTTTCAGGACTTCTAAAATCTGTTTCTTTGTTATTTAGTCAGATCTACTTTCTTAGTAATTACGGCTTTCTGATTTTTTCATTTTTGTCCACAGATGACTTATTAAAGAGAATGATACTAAAACCTTAGTACTGCCAGGATTGAAAGCCTTCTTTACTCGTTGAGGCCTACAATGTCAAAGTTAAATTTCTCTCTTCTCTGTTCGCTACAAGTTTTAAGTAAGCAACGTTGCATCCCTTCTTCAGCAGGGTCCACGTCTGACTTTCTAAGGACCTTTAAAACCTCCTTGCACTCTTAAGCAGGTCCATGGACAACCTAACAATTGAATTCTTATCATTTTACTTCTACCCCACAGGAAAGATCAGGGAAGGCAAATTCCTTATCTTAGGGTTCCCAGTGACATGAATTTGCTGAAGAGGTGGAAAATAACCAAAATCAAATTAAACAGATTGTTGACAGTAAGAAACTTGGTGCTACATTATTATGTGGCCAATATAACTACAAGGCTGCTGCACTTTCCCATACAGTCCTCCGAAGTCAAACTATATGATGGAAGTCAGTGCCCTTTGGTGTCATAAAACACACAAAAAGAAATCCCAATAAGAAAGAGTCCAAATGTGTAGTCTCCCCTATTTTACATAAAGCATGCATTCCTTAAAGAATCTTTTGAAAGTGAAAGTGAGCTGCTTCCCATACATTCTGACACAACCCACTGACTCCCAGAATGTAATACAATTTTCTCAGCACAAAGACTCAAAAATGTTACACGAAAGAAGTCAAAATGAGGCTCACTTAGCATGTCAACATGTCGTTTTCCTTACCCTACTATTAGCTACACTGGAGACCTTACTTGGATTGCACCATCTTGTGTACAACTTTTTTCGTGCTGAACAATGAGATCATGTATGAAAGTACTTTGTAAACAGTAGGCTAAATAGTGGTAGTCTAAGAAATGCCTTCTGGGTGAGCCCAGGATAGGGCATTGATGGTGAAATTTGCATTCTCTGAAGGGAGCTTTAAACAATTTAACCATGAGCTCTCCAGATTTTAATTTCCTTTAATAACACGATCAGTTCCAACCATGAATTTAATTAATTCCCCATGAATCCCTAAAGACACTGGCACTCCACTAGAAATATCTTTTGTTTTGTTTGTTTTTACTTAGAAAGGTTAATTAGATTCTTTGTTAATAGTTTATAAGTCCATGAATTTAAATTACTGAACTTTACACATAACATCTTGAGCTTTTGCCACAAGCTTGACAGACCCTATCAAAAAGAATGGAGACAGAAAACCTAGGTAAAGTACTTGTTTGGTCTGCAGGATGAAGCAGTCACAAAATTACTCTGAATCTCAATCATCTTGGGCAGAAAAAGGAGGGGAAATAGCACCTGCCACACCTATTTCAATACAGTTGTAAAAACCTAATTAAAAAGAGCAATAAAAGCATTTTGCATATTTTAAAAATTAATATTATTAACTCTGATTTAACCATCACCATCTATAAATATCTAAAAAAAAAAGCCAGAAAATGTTAGGTTATATAAATCTAGATGGCACAAAATTACGTAACAAATATCTGAAAAACTACATATACTTTTGGTCATTCTTGAGAGACAAAAAGAAAAAAAAAAGTAGCTGGAAACTATCAAGAAAAGTCACCGAAATGCTCAAAGGAAAGGAAAGGGCAGCCAATATAAAGGAATACACTAAACATTATAGAATCATACAGACTGATACCAGGAAGGCCAGGAAGAAAGTAACTGTTCTTTAAAGTCATGAAATCTTAGAAAGAGCAAAAGCATTTTTTGAGAATTTGCAGAATACTGCAGTTCTCAGAAAACCTTGAAGCATGAAATACATAGTCTTAGAACAAAAAAGGAAGTGAAGTTTTGCACAATACAAAATATAATTTGGAAAATACTTATTCAGGGGGGCTATACAGGAAAATGACTCAGCAAACAACACAAAGGAGAAAACATGGGCTTTGAAGTCAGGTTGGCTCAGGTTCTGATTCCAGTTTTCCCACCTAAAGTCTCATGGCTTGGCCAAGTCCATCTATTACCTAGGTGAACTTCATCCTCATCTGCAAGGTAAGTTTACCTTCCACAGGATGGAGTGAGAGAATCAAAGAACTGTATCCCATACTTTGAATAGGATACTGTCACACACACAATAAGCATCAATAACAGCTCATTTTATTTTAATAGCAAACTCATAAGGAATTAATTTAATTCATGGGTGGAACCGATCATGTTATTAAAGGAAATTAAAATATAGAGAGCTCAGGCTGGGGGCCGTGGCTCATGCCTGTAATCCCAGCCCTTTGGGAGGCTGAGGTAGGCAGATCACTTGAGCCCAGGAGTTTTAGACCAGCCTGGGCAACATGGTAAAACATCATCTTTACAAAAAATACAAAAATTAGCCAGGTGTGGTGGCATGTGCCTATAGTCCCAGCTACTCAGGAGGCTGAGATGGGCAGATCACTTGAGCCCAGGAGGTTTAGGCTTCAGTGAACTGAAACCGTGCCACTGCACTCCAGTATGGGTGACAGAGCAAGAACCTGTCTCAAAAATAAATAAAACAAAACAAAATAAAATAAAATAAAATAAAATAGAGTTCATGGTTAGATTATTTAAAGCTCCCTTCAGAGAATGCAACTTTTACCCTCAGTGACCTACCCTGGGCTCACCAGATGGCACTTCTTAGACTACCACTATTTAGCCTACTGTTTACAAAGCACTTTCATACACAATTTCTCTTTAGCACAAAAGGCTGTAAGATGGTGCAATCCAAGTAAGGTCTGCAGTTTAGCTAATAGTATTGTACCAATGTTAATTTCTTAGTTTTGATCAATATAGCAAAGCTATGTATTATTAAACGAGCTGAATAAAGAGTATAGGAGCTCTCTGTCCTATATTTGCAAGCCCTCCATAAATCAAAAATTATTTCTCCTAAAACTCAAGATGACTAAACTCAATTTATGTCTTTTGAATAAGTGTCTCTTTTGAATAATAAGTTAAGCATCCCTCTTCCATGTTTCTATAAAACCATTATTATTCCATTTAATAGAAGGTATTTTATCTTTACAGGTGTTTGTTTCACTTGGGAGATAGAGGCTCCTGGAAGTTAGGGGCTTTATTCTTTTAATGCATCTTTTATCCTAATAACTAGCACAGTGCTCAATAATGTTTACTGAATGGAAGAATGAATAAGCAAAGTCAATCTGTGATTGAAACACTCCATATCAAGTGAGCTACTAGTTTAATGCACAGGATTTATGTAAAAACATATTGAATTTATCAGGGTTATCGCTACCTTTATTACTCTATCATATTAGCCCATGATATGGTCTGTTCCTAGTCAAACACATTAGAACGCTCTATATTCTTCTTCTGGCATCCAACTAGTATCTAGATCCTGCCTTACTCATGTAGATAACTGGCTTCATTCCCTTAGGAATTTTTCAGTACCCATTCATTCAACAAATATTACTGTGCATCAGTTACATTGCTCTCACTGTTTTAAGTACTGGACATATAGAATTGAGTAAGAAAACCAAGATCCTTGTTCTCCTAGAGTTGACATTCTGGTTAGGGGGCAAGAGATAGAGACTTTATTAACCAATTAAATTTCTTTCACAAGCAATTTATTTGTAAAATAAATCCTTCCTCTTTACAATCTGAGAGCACAAAAAATTGTTAAAGTAGCTATATCCTTTCCACTTAATTTCCACATAACTCCTTTTCTATTTAAATTGAGTCTTTGAGAACTGATCACTAAATCAGTACATAACCAACTAATATTAATCAGTTGAACACTGCTCGATGGGTACTATGTCATTTGGAAAGTGTGTATTCCTAATAACAACTTATTTTCCTTACTAAAACAATTATTTATAAAAATTACTAAGATATTATATTCTCAGTACTGCATTATACTATGTTACAATTTTACCACTTCAGGGCTAAATATAAATAGTGCAATATGCTGATTAAAAGCCTGGGTCAGACAAACCCAATTTCAAGTCTTAGTCTCCCATATGCTAGTTGTTTGACCTTGGACAAATTATTTAAATTCTCTAAGCCTCATTTTACATTTTCTAAAATGTAAATGAAATAGAACCTATCTCATAGGGCTACTAAAATGATTAGATAAGATATTGCAATTAAAGCACATAGCAGTCAGTGTGTGTCACATTGCAAGCACTCAACAAATGTTGGTAGCTATTCTTCTTATATTATCACTTAGGTTCTCAGAAAATTTTAGCAGTTTATGAAGCTCTCTAAATTAATACAAAGTTTTTAAATAACTGCCTACTTAGAGCTGAGACAAGTGGAAAGAAATTCATTCCTGTAGCAGGCAGAATAATGGCTCCCAAAGATCCTAAATCCTGATCCCCAGAACCTGTGAATATGTTATCTTACACAGCAAAAGGGACTTCACAGATGTGATTGAGACCTTGAGATTAAGGATCCTAACATGGGGAAATTACGCTATACGGGTCATTCCTCACTAACTGTGGGGGATTGGCTCCAGGACCCCCTGCAGATACCAAAATCCACAGATGTTCAAGTTGCTTACAGATGACCTCCTTATCAGCAGCTACAAAACTCATGCATAGGAAGGGCTGACTATATCCAGGTTCACCCAATCTAATGGCGTGAATCCTTAAAAGGAGATTATCTTCCCTTGGTGCTGTCGAAGAGGAATAGTCAGAGATGTCATGTTGTTGGCTTGGAAGTAAGAGGAAGGGAAGCCCCTCTAGAAGCCGAAAAAGGCAAGAAAATGATTTCTCTCCTAGAGCCTCCTGCAGCCCTGCCAACACTTCAATTTTAGCCCAGTGACACTCCTCGCAGAATTCTAACATTTAAAACTGTAAGATAATACATTCATGAATTCATGTTGCTTTAAGCCTCAAAGTTTGTGGTAATTTGTTACAGGAGCAATAGAAAACTAATACAGTTCCCAAGGAGAAATCAATTGTGTTGATTTTCTAATATTAGCAACTGCGGAACTCATCTCATTAATTAATACACAGGACCTTAGTACATAAAAATAGATAAACCAGAGTGAGGTAGAAGAATTAGCTACATGTCACTTCACCTCCATACCCGCCTATTCAAGGTTCAAGAAACAGCCCCACACCAAAGGGATCACAGAAGCTGAGGAATGGAGGTGGAAAACCATGAGGAATTCAGGAAATGAAGTTCAATCCCAGAGGCTGACCTCAATGGTTGTGACCCAGACAACCCTTCTTTCTCTCCAGCCTCAGTTTCTTGTGTGTAAAATGAAAAGTCAGATCACCTCCCAGTGCTGTTACGCTCTAAAGTGAGCCGTGAAGATCTATTCTGGGTTTTTGTACATTGTGTTTCAGGAATCCACGAGCAGAGAGTCACCGACCTAATTTTTATATTTAAACATAATTTATGAATGCTTGCATCCCAGTGGCAATAGTATAAAAAAAAAGAGACAGAAGAAAGAACTACAAAATTTTCCAAGGCTTTCAAAAGTTTTGGGTTTCAGAGCCCAAACCCAAATATTGGTAGGAATGTGCTTAAATCTGACAGTTAAGGTAACAAAACAAAATAAATTATTTTTCTAGTGACTACTACTTAAGTAGCAGTATTTTTGTCTTTGCTGATAAAAATATCATCATTTAGGAATTTTAATAAACCTAAAAATTTAATAAACCTAAAAATTTAATAAACCTAAAAATTTAAGCAAAACCCTCACAAGTCTTTACAGATTAACATTACATTCAATTCTAAGTCAAGGTCTAATGAAATCCCTCACTTGGGAAGTACACACCATAGTTCTATGACATACTTCCTGTTTAAACTCTAGCTCTAAAGAAAGATATTTCTTGCATTACTTTGGTGTACCTCAAATATCTTACATATCCCAAGGGAAAATTATAGATCAGGTCCAAAAGTCTGCAGCAAATCTATTGAACAATTATCTATTTGCAATGGGGGAAATCATCCTGAAATAAGTTAAAAGCTATAGAGACATAACACTTAAGAACCTAGGTCAAACCAACCTCATGATCATGAAGGCCATTCCTGAACAATTGTATTGTCAGCACTGTGGGGAAAAAAAATCAATCAGCAATGCAGTGGACCTCTGTGATTTAACCATCGGAAAGTACCTCTGAGAATTCAAACCCTTAAGAATTTTATCATGTTAGTGATAAAAACAAAGGAGGACAGAGAATGTCTGCAGTGGTTCTGCCAGTGTGTATTAATGTACTAAGTCAGACCTCAATAGACACATGATATCAGCACATGAACAATTTGAAGCAATAAAGGACTGGCTTTTTGTGATTAAAGAGACAACCTTAGTATTATAACACATGAAGATCTTATTTAAAAAGATCTGGCCGGGCACGGTGGCTCACGCCTGTAATCTCAGCATTTTGGAAGGCCGAGGCTGGTGGATCACGAGGTCAGGCATTTGAGACCAGCCTGGCCAACACAGTGAAATCTTGTCTCTACTAAAAATACAAAAAACTAGCCCGTTGTGGTGGCAGGTGCCTATAATCCCAGCTGCTCAGGAGGCTGAGGCTAGAGAATCGCTTGAACCTGGGAGGCAGAGGTTGCCGTGAGCTCAGATGGAGCCACTGCACTCCAGACCACGCAACAGTGTGAGACTCCGTCTCAAAAACAAACAAACAAGCAAACAAAAACCTCCATGAGCTAACAGGCCCATAGACCTGCCTTCCTTACTGCAAGTGGTGGCTGGTTTTCTTGCTTCCAGAACCACTTCGTCTTCCTTTTATGCTAAACTATCTGGAAAGCTAATGGCACAGATGAAGTTACAAAGACAACTCCTCATTTTTGTAAGAAGTGCTACAATGATGGTACATAACAGTTTTAAAAAAAGAGAGAGATGGATAAAGAAGTTAATACTGATTTCTGCTAGAAGAAAATGTCCTCAAGAACCAAGGTCTCGAAAAAAAAAAGTCTTAAGGTTTAAGAGTACAACGATTCAACTAAGTTGTTGAGAATAAATGTTAGAGCCGTAACTATGCTACTTTTTTATTAGGTTCATTATTATTCTTGTTGGTGTCCCAGTTATAGTTTCGTAAGTTTTGAATTCTCTTCACCTAGCCCTACTTTTTCCAGAAGTCTCGTTATTCTGTGTGTCATTTTGCAAAATGAGTTTTGTTTTGTCTTGCTTTGTTTTTCTCAAAAAATGCAAGCATGGAGTTACAGCAGAAATGTCTGTGGCAGGACAGGGACCTGTCAGTGGTGTTGCAGACAACTTCCCCAGGCCAGAGGTTCCCAAACCTATAACTGTATACATAAGTCACTTGAGCAAGTTTACTAAAATGAATATGAAATATTCATGGAACCCACTGAAAGACTCTGATTCAGTAATTCAGAGAAAAGCCTAAGAATATGCTCTTTTACATGGAATCAACCTAGGTGCCCATCAATGGTGGACTGAGTTGAGGAAATGTAGTATATACACACTGTGGAATATCATGTAGCCATAAAAAGGAATGAAACTGCATCCTGTGTAGCAACAGGGATGCAGCTGGAGGCCATTATCCTAAGCGAATTAATGCAGGAACAGAAAACCAAATACTCCATGCTCTCACTTATAAGTAGGAGCTAAACATCAAATACTCATAGACACAAAGATGGCAAAAACAGACACTGGGGACTACTAGAGCAGGGAGGGAAGGAGGGAACAGGAGTTGAAAAACCAACTACTGGGTACTATGCTCAGTATCTAGGTGATGGGATCATTCATACCCTAAACCTCAGCACCATGCAATATCACTCATATAACAAACCTGCATATGTGGGTTGAATATAAAATATAAGTCGAAATTATTTTTTAAAATAATATAAATATAAAATATAAGTCAAAATTATTTTTTAAATAATATAAATATAAATAAAAAATATAAGTCAAAATTATTTTTTTAAAAAGAGAAAAATACAGGGAAAAAAAGAATATGCATTTTAAACAAAAGCATTGCAGGCGATTCTCATACAGGTGGTTAGTATGGGCACAACTTTCTCATAAATATTACACTGTGCCGGGGCAGCCCTCTCCAAAAGTTATACGGCATTTACAGAGTTAATGTCCACCCCATAAAGTCTTTCCAGTAAAAATGTTTTTTTTTTTAAGAAAAAATATTTAAGATTTATTGCCCTGGGTAAATTATAGGAAATTGAGACTTAATTTCACTACTGAAAAAATTCAGAATCTTGTAGAAAGAGACAAATGAAAATTATGGTTCAATTGGCATTGGGATAGTTATCTACAAGGCTCAAATTCTTACCACTCATATTCAAAATAGTAGCTAGGAGTCAATACAGGGTTTAAAAAATTATTTTTTTAAAACAAAAAAAGAAGAGAAAATGAGGGAAAGAGAATCAAATATTCCAAAAAGTTTCTCCTGAGCTAGACACCTCCTTCCATTTTTATGTGTCATGTGAGATGGACTATTCTCTAAGGGCTGAAAGTAATTTCATAATATTTAAACAACTGATTTAAAATAATTACATTATTTGAAAATTGCTAAGAGAGTAGATTTTAAATGTCCTCACCACAAACAAATGGTATGTGAGATGATGACACGTATGCTAAATAGCTTGCTTTAGCCATTCCACAGTGTATGCATATTTCAAAACATCACGTTGTATACCATAAATACATACAATTTTATTTGTCAATTTAAAAATTAATTAAAAATAAATTTTAAAAAATAAAACACATATTAATCAGGAACACATTTATTTTGGAGAATTCCTATGAAGGTTGCTTGAAGATACTTTTTTCCTAAACTTTAAAGCTATGTAAGACAAAGAACCCATTTTAAATTTGTGCTTTCTGTAAGACTAGCATATCTGGGTCCTCAGATTTAAATGACCAGATCTAAAAAATAATAGTTAAGAATTACAAAATGTGTAAGAACTGCCATTCCCAGACCAAGTTTCACCCTTATTAGAACATTCAAGCCTTACATTAGTGTCACCATTTAATCTTTACAAGAATACTCTCTCAAAATTTCCTTACTTTATACTTATTTTCTAGGTAACCATGAGCATTAAATGCCCACGGGGATATTATTATCTCCAGTGTAGATTTCTACTTTGAGATCCAGACTTTGTTAATGTTGCTTATCTTAAAAAGCATAAATATCCATGCAGTTGAGCAATCCTAAAATACAACTTTTCATTTACTCACGCCCTGTCTCCAGCCCACTACAAAGTTCAGTTAATTTTACTACCACCCACCCCCACTTTCCCATCCCCAACCCTTCCAGGAAGGGAACTTTTATAGTATTAGGCAATAAGCAGAGCCGATGAACTAGTAATTAGTCAACTATAAAGCAACCACAAAAGTAGGAAAGAAGAGAAAGAAGAAGTAGGCCAACCACAAGGCAATTGAACATGAAGTGAGCTAAAACATGCATCCCAGAAAAAGAGGAAGTAGCCCAGAATGAAACATCACAAAGAATGGCAATGCGTATCATGAATGTCCGTGCCAGAGGGGTATGTCCAACCAGCATGGACTCTAAGACAAAGGTCAACTGTGAAACCTGGGGGAAAATCCGAAGCTGGAGTTAGAAGAAGAGGTATTCCTAGGGAGCAAGGAATGGGATTTATAATCTGCTGTTCAGCTTTATTCTATGTTTGGCTTTAGATTTGTCTAGGGTTTACTTCTGTTCCTGAGTCATCTGGAGTTCTCTGCTTTCAGAGAACTCCATGCTTTCAAGGTTGAAGCATAACTGATTCTCTCACAATCTGGCATTCTGAACAGGATTCGAGGTTCAGAAATTCTATGTACTAACATAGGAGAGTTAGGTGGCAAAGCTGTAGTGTAAACTGTATGAAACAAAGATTATACATTGTGTTAGGCCATTCTTGCATTGCTATAAAGAAATACCTGAGACTGGGTAATTTATCAAGAAAAGAGGTTTAACTGGCTCACAGTTCCACAGGCTTTACAAGAAGCCTGATGCTGGCATCTGCTAGGCTTCTGGTGAAGCCTCAGGGAGCTTTCAATCATGACAGAAGGCAAAGGAGTAGTGGGGGACATCACATGGTGAAAGCAGGAGCGAGCAAGCAAGAGAGACAGAGAGACCACACACTTTAAAATGACCAGATCCTAGTCATTATCATGAGGACAGCACCAAGGGATGGTGCTAAACCATTCATGAGAAATCCACCCCCATGATCCAGTCACCTCCTACCAGACCCCACCCCCAATATTGGAGATTATAATTCAACATGAGATTTGGGTGGGGAAAAATATACAAACTATACCACACAGTGATCTGATCAACCACTGAATTTGAGATTTCTTAGAATTATATATTTGGGCAAGTTTATTAAAGGCCTTTTGAAGACCTGATGAAATGAGAGAGGGAAATGAGGCCTGGAGAATGTAAAATTAGAGACATAATTACGGAATGTCTCACCCACTTGGAATTTGAATAACTGCATCTACCCAACCAGATTAGTAATGTATAAAATCTTCTATCCTGTTTAAATTTGAGAGGTTACAGCATTATGCTCCTAAGATCTTTAAAAGGTCATGCTGCTATAAAGACACATGCACACGTATGTTTATTGCGGCACTATTCACAATAGCAAAGACTTGGAACCAACCCAAATGTCCAACAATGATAGACTGGATTAAGAAAATGTGGCACATATACACCATGGAATACTATGCAGCCATAAAAAATGATGAGTTCATGTCCTTTGTAGGTACATGGATGAAGCTGGAAACCATCATTCTCAGCAAACTATCACAAGGTCAAAAAACCAAACACCGCGTGATCTCACTCATAGGTGGGAATTGAACAATGAGAACACATGGGCACAGGAAGGGGATTATCACACACTGGGGACTGTTGTGGGGTAGGGGGAGGGGGGAGGGATAGCATTAGGAGATATACCTAATGCTAAATGACGAGTTAATGGGTGCAGCACACCAACACTGCACATGTATACATATGTAACAAACCTGCATGTTGTGCACATGTACCCTAAAACTTAAAGTATAATAATAATAAAATAAAAAATAAAACTAAAAAGGCCTTTGATAAACTTACCCGAATACATAGTTCTAAGAAATCCTAACTCAGATTCCTAATGAAAAGACAGAACTGGCTGGAGAATATAAGCAACGCCAGGTAAAGAAAAATTGAATATTGCTACAGCAAATGGTAAGGATATATATTTTATGTCAGGATATTGGGATAATAGTATCTCTTCAAGGAATATTATAGAGCAGAGGTCAGCAAAATATGGCTCATAAGCCAAATCCTGCCTACCATCTGTTTTTGTAAATAAAGTTTTATTGGAGCACACTTGCATTCATTTGCTCATAAATTGTCTATGGCTACTTTTGTGCTACAACTGCAGAGTTGGGTCTCTACAGAAATGTTTGCAGATCCCTGTTACCGAGTCAGTAAGTCATCATGGAACATCTGTAGAATTTCATCTAGCAATAAGAATTGGCAGGTTTCATACAGACAGCAGAATGGGAATAATCCATGCAGGGTCTGCATTTTGAGGTCTAAGAACAAACTGGATATACAGAGTACAATATTCAAAATGTTATCTGAGAATGCTAAGGGAACTAGAACCCCATTCAGAAAAGGAGAGGAAGCTAAGATATACTTACGATAAATGTTGCCATTACTCGGTTCAGGCAAAACATTGTTTGCAAGTGGGGACAGGATATATAGATTAGGAAAAATGGTGGAGAAATTAACCTCAAAGTCAGAAAATAAATATGTTGCAAATTTGTAGATTAATATATTATTTGATATATATTTATTTGGTGTGTATAATTTTATTTGATGATGATTTCCTTCTTCGAAAAAACGAGATGACAGATTCACCCAAACTGTGACTTTGTAGAAACCCCTTGGGTAAGGACAGTTATCAGGGAGAGGAAATGAGGCCTGTAGAATGTAAAATTAGAGACATAATTATGGAATGTCTCAACCACTTGGAATCTGAATAATTGCATCTACCCAACAGAGGAAAATGCTTCTGTTGCTGGATTAGTAACTCATAAAATCTTCTATCCTGTTTAAATCTGAGAGGTTATGGCATTATGGTCTTTATAACTATCAATGATTTTCAGCTACTGTACAATAAAGAAAGCTGAAATAAGATGTAATTGAAAGTTAGGATAGTACATTGCAGTTAAGACGACACTATGCTAGGATTAGAACTGTGACAGGATTATTATTCTTGGAGGAATGAAGTTTTGGCTTAATAAATCAAATGTGTATAGTAACAATAGAAGAAATTTTAAATGATATCTTAGAAAATTAATCCTGTACCTCACTTATGATGTATGGATGACATTCTGCGCAATTTATTCCTATGAGGGCTCTAAGATCATTCACATTGTTTATAAAATTGTGCTGAGTTTTTCTGAGGGAATTAGCAGAAAGAAGCTAAGTATGTAAATTTCAAAAATTAAGACATGGAGGAAAATAGATTTTGGAAAGACTTCAGAAGTGTGCCACTTATGTCGTAAGCATTTCTAAAATGTGTTGCAATTGTTTCTTTGAAAACAGGAAATGAGAATAATAAAAGTGGATGAGAAAAAACACTTGTGGTAAAAAGTCAGAAGACAGGCAGATTTTAAAATGTGGGCAACTTAGGAATATAGAGAAGATAGGACATAAAAGTGAACATAAAAGGACAAAAAGCTAGTAATAAACAGTGTATAAAAATTACATGGGGTTTGGAATCAGTTTAGGGATTGAGTTCCAGCTCAGTCTCTGACTATTTTTATGGCCGTGTGTGTATATTTGTAACTTAAAATGAGCATATATGGTCACTGCCTGTATGTAATTATTTACTGAGTTGTCTTACCATGGGAATTTTTCTACCTATTCCTTTTGAGTAACTTTGAAAATTCTGTTTCTGTTGTACCTTAATTGCAAGTCACTCAATTTATTCCTATTGGTAGTAACAAGAAAAAGATGAAACCAGAGTTTTGAAATAGACAAGAAGCAAAAGTAATGGCAAGAGGAATGGAGGTGTTTGCAAATAAAGCTTGAAGAAAGATGTGAGTAAAAGGAAACCTAGGCCTTGGAAAAAAAAAACCAAAAAACTAGCTTCTGCTGGCTGATAAAAAGGCAAAAGAATCTAAAATTCGTACATGAAGGCTGAGCTGGGGAGGTAGGAAGAGACAGGACCCAAGCAGGAAGAAGACACAAGTCAAAATCCTGAAGCTAAAACCTGAACGTCAACTCCTCACAGGTGCTAAAACTCCTCACAGGTGCTATAAAACCACGATGGCATTGACTATTTGACTATAGGCCCAGACCTTTGATAAGAAAATGCTGTTGAAAATCTCCTTGTATGCACATTATCTATAAAAGAACAAGTGAATTTACAAGCATCCCAAGCTGCAAAGGAACTAAGATCCTAAAACATTTCTAGTGAGTAAGGAATGCTAAGCAGAAATTAATAATAGGGCCCGGCATCCATTATTACTAGTTTCAAATGTAGATGTCATGTCATTGCTATATCTTTAATTTGGAGCACTGTCTTTATTGTTTTATGTTATTGGCTATAAAAATATTTATGAAGACTATAACAAGTTCACTCCTAACTTCGATCCTCTTAACCCACCTTTCCCACCATAGGCTTTTCTAGGACCTAACCAGGCGCAGTTCATGTGGACATCTATATACATGTTGCCCTATATTCACATATAAACTATGCTCTTCTTTCATAGATAATATGGAATAAGGAAGGCACTTTTTAGAAATTTGGCTCAGATTAACTTTCTGGGCATGACAAACTCAATGCAAATTCATATCATTCACCTACACTCCTCTCTGTTACCAATACCCTATAATCATAATTCATACTAACATAATTATCTTAGTATTGATTACCTAAAATATCCATAATCATCAATAATTTGTATCAATACAAAATAATGTATGTGACACTTTATCTTAAAGAAAGGGTCCTTTCAAAACAAGGGTTGATAACAAGGACTTTCTGAAACTGGGAAATACACTGAATGTATGTATTTACATACATTTGAAAATATTCTGATTTTTATTCATGTTAACAAGCTTAATGATAGAGTGGAGCAAACCACTTATTTAGAAATACCATTTAAATTTTTTTCTGATGAACCTGATGAAGTTCAAGTAGTGGACAACACCAAAAAAAATATTTAAAAGCAGGCCCTTTCTTTTCTGAAGTTTTTATATATAAGTAAGAGTTTTATTTAAAAGTACTTCCTAGCATCTTTAGAATATAAGCTCTTCATGGATAAGAATCATGTCTGTTCTATTCTCTGTTTATTTCCAGAACCTAGCACAATGTATGGAATGTATTAGGTACTTAATAATTATGTGTTGAATAAATGAATGCACAAGCTTCCTATAAGACCTAAAAGTTTTTTTAAAAAAGAAACAGCAGAACATGCATGTTATATAGAAAATATAAAGATAAATATCAGAGGCCAGGAGCAGTGGCTCACACCTGTAATCCCAGCACTTTGGGAGGCCAAGGTGGGCAGATCACCTGAGGTCAGGAGTCCGAGACCAGCCTGGCCAACACGGTAAAAATCCCGTCTCTACTAAAAATACAAAAATTAGCCAGGCATGGTGGTGTGTGCCTGTAATCCCAGCTACTCAGGAGGCTGAGGCAGGAGAACTGGTTGAACCCAGGAGGCAGAGGTTGCAGTGAGCCGAGATCGCGCCACTGCACTCCAGCCTGAGCGACAGAGCAAGCCTCCATCTCAAAAAAAAAAAAAAAAAAAAAAAGAGATAACTATCAGAAAGAGAATTACCTAGAATTGTTGAGAGGGCTGGTTTTTAGGAAAGAAAACTAGAGATGAAAATGGATGGGAAAAGGAACTGACGCCCACCCCCAAGGTAAATGTTTTACTTGTGTAGGATTGTTTTAAAAAACAACGAGCTCACAATAATTTAATAAAAATAAAATTTTATTTAAAAATTGGTGATTTCTACACAAGCCTGTATTTCTGATAAATTATGAAAGAAAGTCAGAAGCAAATAAACTGTAATATTAAAGTGCAGAAAAGAATAAACAAGAAAAGAAAGTACAAGTGCTTCCTTGGCAATAAAGACAGTTTTCATATAATTTTTTTCAGACAGATATCAAGTATAAGTCTACTATATAATCTTTTTTTTTAAAGGAGAAAATAGAAAGTTAAACAAGTAAGAGTATAGCTTTCTACTGAGGCAATCCCAGATAAACTGAATTACAGTATCACTAAAGTGAACCATCAGAAATGTACGTATACATGCACACACAGCACACACAGCACACACACTTCAAGAATCATCTTGGCCTGGCCAGGCACGGTGGCTCATGCCTGCAATCCCAGCACTTTGGGAGGCCAAGGTGGGCAGATCAGTTGAAGTCAAGAGCTCAAGACCAGCCTGGCCAACATGGCGAAACCCCTCTCTGCAAAAAATTCAAAAATTAGCCAGGCGTGGTGGTGCGTGCCTGTAATCACAGCTACTTGGGAGGCTGAGGCAGGAGAATTGCTTGAATTTGGGAGGCAGAGGTTGCAATGAGTCAAAATCGTACCACTGCACTCCAGCCTGAGTGACAGAGTGAGACACTATCTCAAAAAACAAAAAACAAAACAACAAAAAATGATCTTGGCTGATCTCGGCCTTTCAATGTAACTTACTACTTCCACAGGGTAGTCTGAAAAACTTTTTTTTCCATTTCAAGGATTTTCATTTTCACGTGGTTCTTGGATGAATTACTTTTATACTTATTTATCATCTTTGATTGTTTTATTTCTCTGTACTAACAAGATATTGCCTGCAAGTAAAAATTTGTTTTGACACATTTGCTAAAACTATACAATCACAGCAAGTCTCTCAAACCTAGATACTATTTTTGAAGATCTCTTTTGACTTACTCAGGCATGCAAACTCTCATAGTGAGCAGGATTCTCTGCAGGCATGATCCTAAAACTTTGGCGAACATCAGAATCCCACAAACAGCTTATTAAAACACAGGATGCCAGGCCCTATCCCGGACAGCTTCATTCCAGGAGCTCTGGGGCGAGGCCAGGGGATTTGCACTACCCACGAGTTTCCAGGTGATGTTGACGTTGATTTCACCCAGCAGAAGAATCTCATACTAAATGTCTCCTGGTGTTCTAACTTCTGTCATTTGAAGTACTTGGATATATTCCCAAAGCATATCTCTATCATCCATCCTTTGGTAATACTTGAATTTTTAAAAATAAGCCTGATGATTTTAAATTTCTTTTTCTAAATTTAACTTAAAGAACTGGTGGAAAAACCAAAGCAAACTCCAAAGTCCACAGTGTAAAGCATAAAAAGCTCAAAGAGATTCAATGAGTTAGCATTCTCTTGAAGACAAAAGTGATAACAGCTCACTTGGAGGAAACTTCAATATTGAAACAAGCACTTGGAGATTTACGGTGTATTTTAGACATGCAGGAGCAGCTGTCAAGAGAGAATGAGGTCTATTGCAAATAAGTGATTCCCAAGCAGCGAATGACCAATCCCCTACCATTCACATCCTAAAACATATTATTTTCTGCTTTAATAATACTTAGGCCTTAAGAATAACGGAAACACCTGGAGTTGATTTTAACACTACTTTCTAGCCCAGGGAATGGTCCAAATCCCATCAGGCTAAATCTCACCCTTGACCTGCCAAATACGATTACTGGAGTCCAGTCACTTCCCTGCATTCTGCAGCTGTTCTTTCCCCTTCTCCCTTCATAATTATCACATCTACGTCTCTGCCCAGAACTCTAACAGCAGTAAGAGCACACACTGCCAATTCAAGTGGAAAAACAATTTCTTCAATTGACACTCCAAAGCAAAGATGCTTGTGTTGACCTCTTCTGCCAACTATTTGTCTAGGCAATGCACACGCCTTAAGACATTTCAAAGGCACTTTCATTGGTGATGGCCTGAAGCAGGCACTGCTAGGGTGAAACAGCAACTTAAGAGTGCCAGGGCAATAAAACACAACAGTTTATATAAAAAAGAAGTGAGGTGCACCCAAAGTTTTTACGTCCCAGACAAGGCAGAAAGTGAAGTTCCAAACCCATCTACATAGATCCAGTGGCATCAGATAATGGACCACCAGGCTGCAACCCTCTCCCTGCTCTGGCTATGAGACTTTGGTCAAGTCATCTAACAACATATCATTTTAATCTTGAAGGCTAAGCATCAGACTAGGCCAGAGAAATTTCTTTTTTAATCTAATTTTCGATGCATTGGCAAAACCTGGTTTCTTCTCTTGTAAACTTGGTAGCAACCACAGCAATTGCATTCAGTGAGATTTACACCTTGTCAAATTTTTCTTAGCCATATTTTGCCCCATTTCATTGAGATTTTTAGGATTAATCCATTGACATTTTGGTTTACAAAGTCCATCCCTTCCCCACTTGAGGCATTTCTTAGAAATCTTCTTTCTCAAAATTGACCAGATATAAACTTCCTTAGATTCTGAAGGCTAACAAAACCAGAGTCAATTCATCCACAGAATGCTACTGGCCGGGTGCAGTGGCTCATGCCTGTAATCCCAGCACTTTGGGAGGCCGAGGCGGGCACTTGAGGCCAGGAGTTCAAGACCAGCCTGGCCAACATGGTGAAACCCCGTCTCTACGAAAAATACAAAAATTAGCCGGGTGTGGTGGTGCATGCTTATAATCCCAGCTACTCGGGAGGCTGAGGCAACAGAATTGCTTGTGGAGGTTGTAGTGAGCTGAGATCGCACCACTGCATTCCAGCCTGGGCAACAGAGCAAGACTATGTCTCAAACAAAACAAAACAAAACAAAATGCTACTTTCGGAAAATCCCTAACTTAGGTACTCTTCAGATCAACAATTTTTTTCTGAAGCATTAATATTTCCCTAACGTTTTTAGCTCCTTAATGACTAAAGATTCCTCTTCCATTCCTGGAAGGTAAGTTTCTCACAATAACCTTCTGGCTGGAAACAATTAAAAGTGCTGAATGAATAATAAACATCACCTTAAAAGAATTTGACAAAAAAGATCATTTTTTGGACAAATTCTAAGGCAAATCTCAAACCTTAGAGATAGATGCAAAATACTTGGACAAGCAACTACTTTTTCTTCAAGGGCATTTGCTCATCCTGGAGAAAGGGATAGAGGCTCCAGGATCTGCCTGAAGTGGGGAGTCTTAGAATAGACCCTCTTCACATTAAGCTGGGACCCCAAAAGGAGTAAAGAACCCCAAAAAAGCTACACCAAATCTAAACATACCCATTTAACCCCAGAGAACTGAAGACATGCTGCCTTTTTTTTTTTTTTTTTTTTTGAGATGTTCTGTGGCTGGAGTGAAGTGGTGTGACCTCGGCTCACTACAACCTCCACCTCCCAGGTTCAAGCAATTCTCTTGCCTCAGCCTCCCAAGTAGCAAGTAGCTGGGATTATAGGCGTCCACCACCAGGCCCAGCTAATTTTTGTATTTTTAGTAGAGATGGGGTTTCACCATGTTGGTCAGGCTGGTCACGAACTCCTGACCTCAGGTGATCCACCCGTCTCCTCGGCTTCCCAAAGTGCTGGGATTACAGGCATGAGCCACCGTGTCCGGTCAGACACATTGTCTCAATTCTGAGTTCAGCCAGAGGGAAAAGCTGAGTCTACAGACAGGTTTCTACATGCCTAGGTGTGCACAGGCTGGTAGGCCACAGAACCTCAAACCATGAACTCGATAAGTTTCCAAGTACCCAGCAGTAACACTTACCTTCTTGGCAGGAATGTGCTTCTATCCCATGCCTTGAGGAATGACACAGATAATTTTTACAGAGCAATGGCCAACACAGGTTGAGAGACCAACCATCAAGCACAGAAGGATCCAAGGCATAGAAAGTGAGAACCAACACGAACTGAAATTACCACACACAAATTATGAAACAACTAGGCTTACTCTGCTAAAAGAGATAAATAACAACCTGAAAAATATCTACAGGGACCATGAAAATATAAAATATGACACAGAAGATTTGAAAAGGCACCAAATAAAACTGCTAGGTTTAGGGGGAAAAACAGTCCTTGAAATGAAAAACTTCATGGATGGTTTTGGCAGCAGACCGCATATAGCTGAAGAGTCAATGAGTGAAGGGGAAGAAAACTTCAAAAGAAATACAGCGGGAGAGTGAAACAAAATGATGGGAAACGTGACGGAAGTAAAAAGAACCAGTGATCAGAGAAAGAAGGTCCAACATACTTTTAGTTAAAGTTCTAGACCGGGCATAATGGTTCACACCTATAATCCCAACACTGGGAGGCCAAAGTAGAAGGATCACTTGAGGTCAGGAGTTTGAGAGCAGCCTAGAAAACAGCAAGACTCTATCTTTAAATTATAGAAAAAAAAAAAAAATTCCAAAAAGAGGGAAGAGAATGGGATACAGGAAATTTTTAAGAGATATGGAGGAGAATTTTCCTGAAAGCCAATTTATATGTTTGACAAGCCCAATGGTCCTGAGTGGGATAAAGAAAAAGAAATGCATGATAGTGAAACTGACAGGGGTATGAGAATGGTGGGCAGGGTTAAACGCCATAACTTCAAAAAAGATTTGTTGGAGAACAATTTTTTTTTGAGACTGGGTCTTTCTCTGTCACCCTGGCTGCAGTGCAGTGATATGATCATGGTTCACTGTATCCTCAAACTCCCGGGCTCCAGCAATCCTCCCACTTCAGCCTCCCAAGCAGCTGGTACTACAGGTGTGCACCACTATACCCGGCTAACTTTTTTTTGGTAGTGGGGAGAGGAAGATGGTGTTTTCCTACATTGCCCAGGCTGGTTTCAAACTCCTGAGCTCAAGCAATCCTCCTGCCTAAGCCTCCCAAAGTGCTGGGATTATAAGCGTGAGCCACCACGCCCAGCCATAGGACAAAATCTTCAAAGCCTCCAGAGAAGAAAGGCTGATCACCTTCAAAGGAATGAAGTCAGACTAACATTCCTAACTTCTTAACAGCTCCTGATTGATTAAAGTACCCTGATGAGACTAGCTGCATCTTGGTTTTAGACTAAACTGTATGCTTTGTCTAATACCATAATTGCATGCTGACTAAGCCCATTCTCTGAACTCTTTCTCAAGGTAATGGGAATAAAGAGGATGTAAATTTCTGAAAATAATTCTGAAACAGTCGGCAGCTTTTAACTTTATTACCCTATAATGTGGTGAAGCCACTGTACTAGAAATAATGATGCTTAGCTTCTGAGTTTTGTCTGTGTTAAAATCTTCCCACCAATCAATTAAAACACCTTCCTGGAGTTGAGCCACAGGGAAAGAGAAGAAAAAGTGGGATTGATTCTTTCCTGGAAACAAATGAACCTCCAGGTGATAGACTTAAATACATTTTTAGGCCATTCATGAAGCACCCAATGCTTGCTCAATATTTCTTCTTTTAGATTAAGTTTTTGAGAAACAAAGCTTTTCTTTCATCTATTTCCCCTAAGATCTTTGATTTATACTTTATATCCTGTCAGCTAATGCTTAATTATTATTGTAATAATGACAGACAGCATTCTCTGTTTCTCTGTGTGGGACTCGGTGACTCTGATTTAAAAAGGCCATCAAAATGATTTATCATACACATTCACAAGGACGATCACAGCAGCTTAATCCACTTTCACTTAAAAAGCAGTCTGCTGCTTGTCTAAGACAATACTCATTTTATGGAGAGGAGAATAGATACATTTGGGGATCTTAGTAATAGAAAGTTTAAGAGGTATCCTTTCAATGAATAGCTTGATGACAATTCAGAGTTACTACAGAGATATGGTGTCATAAATCAACTTAATATTATGATCCTTCTGTTAAGATGATCAACAGGGTTGAAAAAGTACTTGATGAGTTTAGGGAAAGAGATACCTCTGGAAATGAAACAGAGCCTATATCCAAAACGGAAGTATCAGCTATAGAAAGTTAAGGATGGAGAAGAATCAAAACTGAATGTGAAGAACATAAACCACTGAGGAAAAATTATTCTCAAAGGCTCTGTTTAGGCTGTATTTTCCACTGCTTCATATCCTTCTGCTGCTCAGCAGAGGTTAAATCCCATAACTTCAATTGTATCACATACTCATGAGAGACGACTAAGTTAAAGGTATCTGAGAGATCACAATTCATAACCAGCACCCAGTTTCTATTGAGAATTTAATAAAAGGCTTCTGCACTAGTAATTCACAAATATACTTACCATGTTCTACATTTTCACTAAACAATTCACATACCTAAACAAATCTTCTAGGTGTTCACTAAGATAAATTAACACTACAATTTCACCCATCAAAAGTTATTCTATAGAAGATAAACTGTTTCCTACATAAAACCAATTTGCTATTTGCCTAGACTTTATGTGACTATTTTTCTTCAAATACCTTAGGCTTTCTAAAAACATAGTCACCACTAAAGACACTAAGTGAGGGATGTCCAATCCTTTGGCTTCCCTGGGCCACACTGGAAGAAGAAGAATTGTCTTGGGCCACATATAAAATACACTAACACTAATGACAGCTGATGAACTGGAAAAAAAAATCACAAAAAAGCTCATAATGTTTTAAGAAAGTTTACGAATTTGTGTTGGGCCACATTCAAAGCTGTCCTAGGATGCATGAAGCCCATGGGCCATGGGTTAAACAACCTTGTTCTAAGTGAAAACATACCAGGAACACATCACACCAAATCAGAGACCACTCATCTAATAAAATGCCGACTTTGAATCATAGCTTTCTTCTACCCCTAAAATTCTTATACCTCATCTACATCAACCTTGCTAATTATTAGACAAGGAAATAAATCCCAGATACTTTAAATGATTGCTCAAATCATATACATTTAGTCCTCCTCTGTCTTCTTGACTGCTGCCCAGAACAGTGCCTTTCCATGCCAGTACATGGTGTTATTTGACCAAGGTTCCTGATTCCCTCTCCTCCCAAGAGACAATTACTCATGATACACTTTTACAGGCTCACACACTTACCCACATTCCCACACAGACATACATACATGCACACTCACACACTGAAACCATGCTGTCATCCTTCAGCCCTCTCAGTCTGGCCCAGGCATGCTTCCTGGTTACAACCCAGAAGAGACTTTGAATCCATCACTGGCGAGCCAGGCACAGTGGCTCATGCCTATAATCCCAGCACTTTGGGAGGCAAAGGTGGAAGGACTGCTTGAGCCCAGGAGTTCTAGACCAGCTTGGGCAGCATAGCAAGACCCCATCTCAACAAAATTAAAAAAAAAAATAACCGAGCATGTGGTATATGCCTGTAGTCCCAGCTACTTGGGAGGTTAAGGTGGGAGGATCACTAGAGCCCAGGAGTCCCAGGCTACAGTGAGCTATGATCACACTATTGCACTCCAGCCTGGGCGACCAAACGAGACCTGTCTCAAAATAAAATAAAATCCATGACCGGCTGGGAATCAGCAGTTGTCTGTACCCCCAGTGAATTCTTCAGTCCCTTTCTAGCCACTCTTTAATTCTCTTGTTAATGGGGCCAGCTGGGTATGAATCAGCAGACTTTAGGAGTCTCTACCACCCTCAAAGGATCTGTGTCTTCCTGAGGGCAAAGCTCCTCCCTGCTACAATCTGTAGGGTGGCATTCTTCCCATAAATGGGTCCCAGAAATCTTTAGGACACCCATGTGAGGCCCGGACCAGAACCACAATACTTTGAGTCTTCTTTTCTTTTAGGATGCCAAATCCTACAAATAAAGGACTAAATAATCTTATAATGTGGGGAAAATAACTGCAGGTCTCATTCCCCCAAGCTCCTCCACCCCCTGCCCCCCCAAAAAACCCTAAATAAATAAATATAAATAAATCCCCTAATGCAAACTGAACTACTGCCCTGGAAATTTAATAATGGACTAGGAGGCCTTTGACCCCTGGGTCTCTGGGTCAAAGATAATTCAGGTTGTTAGTGATAAACTGTCACTGCAATCAGTGACTGGTCAGTGGCTCACAGATGCAAGCGAGTGACTCAGTGCTCTCAGAGCAGCTGTCAAGGGACAAGCACTGAGGACCCTTTTTTGCATGCACATCATTTACAGAGAGCCCACAAAGACCTCTTGCTTGTTTTCAGGGTCTCCTGCATAAAGGCGTTGGTGCTAAAAAAGTTTAAGAGCGCTGAGAAAGCTCATTACTATACTATACTAATTCACATTCACACACACACCCGTTACCCTCCTTTTCCATGTTATGACATTAGGACTACTTATTTTATGGTCATCTTGTCAGTCAAAATTTATTGAAGCTACTTGGGTACAAGATACTGCAACAAGGAACAAAAAGATATAAAGATTAGGTTGATTTACAGCCTTCAAATTCCTATGAATCACAGGTACTCTAAGCTGTTCCTCAATGGCATAGAAATACATCTCTCTTATCTGGAAGCATAATAACACCCAAAGCACTATAAAAGTGAAGCTGAATTCATATACAGTGCCATCTTGAGACTGAAAGGATAGCATGATAATAATTAAAATCCTTACCCTGAAATCTGGAGATCCGGGTTCTAGAGCTGGGATTGATGCCTTTGTTGTTTGTACCTTGTGGTTTTCCTCATCTAAAAAGATGAGATTCGAGCAGATGACCTCTAAGACAACCTTTTCAGTTCTAACACTCTATGATTTTTCTCAGGACTACTGTAGTTATATTTAAGACCTTACTTTTTAGGCAGTACTAATATTGTTTAAGATTACTTTCATTACCTACCAGGAACAGTGGTTGTTTATTCATATAACAAACTCTTAACATAGCAAACATTAGGTGCCAGGCAATGGCCACAGCAATTTACAAAGATCAACTTCTTAAACTGCAGCATCTTAATCCATTTCTTAGTTGCTTCTATGTACTCAAAAACAAATGTAACAAAATATTTTAATGGTAGCAAGAATTGTGGACTGAGCAAACCTCTAATTCTAATTCATTAGTCTGAATAATTAAGCACTGATTATGACTTACACAGAGAGCTTCAAAATAAACGGTGCAAATTTCAACCACAAAAATAACAATTTAGGAACAAATCCATGCATCACTGATACTGCTGAATTGCACTCATACTTTCTTATTAACTGATAGTAGCATAATAACTAAACTGCTACCCATCAACTCCTACAACTCAATGTCTTAAGCAAACTAGCCATACTTCCTCATTCAGTCAGTTACTGAATAAATTCTTAAAAACAAAGACTATGTTCTCAGCACCATGATGGTCCCTGGTGATATGACAACATAAAAGGCAGATATGACTTTGTGGCTTTTACATTCTAGAGATGTGAAATGCTAAACTCTGCATTTATGACCACTCAGCAAAAAATTCTTCTGGCCGAGGACAATGGTTTATTTATTTTTTTTAATTAAAATACATGAGTGTCAAAATAAAATACTCAAAACAGAATTGAACTTGCTCTGACTTTGGTCTTGCAAACAAAAAAAAAGCAAAAACAATAAAAGGACTCAGATAAATAAAATATTTAAAGTATATTTTCTGTATTATAGAAAATAAGGTGATAGAATGTAGAAAGTTACCTATTTATTTATGAACATTTATTGATGTCCTTACAGTTTAACAGCTATGCATTTTTACCAAGTCTTGAAAATATTATTTCATTTATATCTTATTTTATTTTATTTTGACACAGGGTCTCACTCTGTCACCCAGGCTGGAATGTGGTGTCGTGATTCCAGCTCACTGCAACCTCTGAGAGCTCAAGTGATCCTTCTGCCTCAGCCTCCCAAGTAGCTGGGACTACAGGTGCATCCCACCATGCCTGGCTAATGGTTTTTTTTCTTTTTTCTTTTGTATTTTTTTTGTAGAGACAGGTTTTTGCCATGTTGCCCAGGCTGGTCTTGAACTCGAGCTCAAGCGATGCTCCCACCTCAGCCCCTCAAAGTGCTGGGAATACAAGTATGAGGCACCATGCATGGCCTTGAAACACCATTTCAGGCGGCTAGTAATCCCAAAAGTAATTCTTTAAAAAGAAAACTTATCTCACCATTTAAAAGGTAGCTCTAGTCAATTTAAAGTATAATAATATATTGATACTTTTTGAATCTAATTGAAAAGAAAGCCTGTATCCATAAAAAGTATGTAAGAACATTTTCAGGCAATCTGCAAATTTGGTACTTAGAACCATGCATATGTATATCATATGCAATCATTTCCCATTTCTTATTTTCTAGAGTGACCAGAAAAAGAATGACTTCTTCCATGAAACTATCAGTCATTACCCAAAGAAGAGGCTTTTAGTTACAAATGTACCATAAAATATGACAATTATTAGAATGTCCACCATTGGCTTAATTTGTCAAGGGAGTTTTCAACAAAGAATTGCTGTATTCATAATCAAAAACCAGATTCTTATAAGGTCTGAGTAGTGATTTTTTTTTTTTTTTTTTTTTTTTTTTTTTTTTTTTTACATTTTAGAGTGAGATGACATACTAGTACTAGCAAAACACTGTGAATTTTCCAAAGGGTTATTTCTCTCTGTAAATTAATGTGAGAATTCCAAGACAATTTGGGGGGTGAATAAATTGTTCTTTTGATACGTTGTTAACTTTTTCTTTTTTTTTTTTTTGGCTGAGACAAGTCTACACTGTCAGCTAGACTGGAGTGCAGTGGTGTGATCATAATTGCTCACCACAGCCTCAACCTCCTGGGCTCAAGTGATCCTCCCATCTCACCCTCCTTAATAGCTGGACCACAGGCACATGCCACGATGCCCGGCTAACTTTTTGGATTTTTAGTAGAGACGAGGACTCCTGTGTCACCCAGGCTGGTCTTGAATCCCTGAGTTCAAGAGATCTCCCACTTTGGCTTCCCAAAGTGCTGGGATTACAGGCATGAGCCACATGCCTGGCCACAGCTGTAACTTACATTGCTCCAGAGCAACAGGATTACTCAGCAACTATGCCATCCAGCTGTGGATGAAATGCACAGACACAAATCCCAAATGGGCATCTGCATTAAGGTCAAGAGTAACTTTATGAAATCACATATCTAAAATGACAAGAAGAGCCTCAGGTCTTCTTTGGTTGCCTCTTTCATAGAGTCCTGTGATCTCAGAGGCACAGCCACTTTGCAGCTCTCCCAAACATGCATGTCCAAATGCAGGTCCCTGTTAGATGGTTGCCACCACCCTCTGGTTATAGAGTTTTATTCCTACACTGGTGCACTCAGGGCAGAGCAGCAGGATGGTTGTGTCCTTCCTTTTTCTATTTCATAAGGGAGAAGGAAATCAGCATATCTTAATGGAAAGTAAAGGAAGGCACTGAAACATGTCTTCACCTGATACAGCATAACCACATTCACCACAAGCAGAAGTGGGGTTTTCACTGGGCTTTTTAAGTTTAGTGAAAACCGAATGCATAATATTTATTCTGTAATCAGTAGCATATTGCAAGCAATCACATTTCCCCATGCCACGCACAGTCCAATGTAGAGGCTCTTTCAGTCAAGGAAGCCTTGAGTGGATTCAGTCTGAGAAGGCGATGACTCTGTAGAGGCCACAGGGACTATACTCTACACTCTCCCTTAGCTTCTGTTGATTCCTGGAGAATGATAGCGGTCCTTGTGTTTTCTGCCTTTTTTAAGTGGATCACTATCCTTTTGGATGGGGCATAAATAATATGCACAACATTTAAAACTCCACTGTTCCTTTCTAAATATCAAAATATAATAAGTAACTATTTCTATTGACATTTCTCCTTCCTGTCAGGCTGAGGGCACTTGGGAACACACAATATCATCAACATGTTTCTAAAAATGAAAAGAAAAACCCTCAAGACATAAGTCTCCCATTTCTATTCAATTTAATATATGGAAAATCATGTATTTCATTTTCCATTCAACTCAGTATTCAAATTATTGGTTTCCTCTTGACAAACCCACCCGCTCATTTCCATAATGTCTTTAAGTATTACTCTTTCCCAAAATGGATAATGCATGAGCAATCCCCTGGGAAGGTTCCAACTCTACAGCAAGGTGACCTCACTAAAACAAATTATAATCATAATCTATTTTCTGTATTTCATCTAATCCTTCTGGGGACAACATACCAGCCTTCAATATTTTTCCCAGAAATAGATGACAATCAGTTTCAATATGACTGCTATTATAACTTTCTAAAGATCTACCATCTCATGGGCTTCAAGACAGACCCCTCTCTTTTTTTACTTATTTTTAAACAATTGAAACTACAGAATGGAAAAGGAATACTATAATTTTAAACAATAAAATGTCATGCATAATCCCTGTACTGTACTTCCATTTCACCCTGTTGGCAGCAAACAGATAAAATAACAAAAGATATAAAAACATGTTTGATACGTACACACAAAAACAATGCCTACTTGCTGGGCACAGTGGCTCATGCCTGTAAGGGAGGCCGAGGTGGGCGAATCACAAGGAGATCAAGACCATCCTGGCTAACACGGTGAAACCCTGTCTCTACTAAAAATACAAAAAAATTAGCTGGGTGTGGCGGCGGGTGCCTGTAGTCCCAGCTACTCGGGAGGCTGAGGCAGGAGAATGGCATGAACCCAGTGGGGAGACCCTGCAGTGAGCTGAGATCGCATCACTGCACTCCAGCCTGGGCAACACAGCAAGACTTAGTCTCAAAAAAAACACAAAAAACAAAAAACAAAAACCAATGCCTACTTGATACACAAATGAAAAATTGTGTTAACTTACTATATGTAATAACACATGTTATTTGTTCCGACAAAAATATCATTACAAATTGGAATTTTGACATCTCCTTGTAAAGGCTGGTTTTAGATTCCCTGTGGGATCGCTAAAGAGACTGTGCTATCCTTTAAAAATGCAATGTAACTCTCTAAAATTGGGAGATTATATGTAACAAAAGAGATGAGTTATAAACATATACAGTTTTAAAAACTGGCTATATTGAAATTTGAACTTCATTTATAAAATAGGCCATCTAATAATGAGATGCATTTTCACCTGATGATAAAATTCATACATTAAAACTACTAAAAAGTTTGCATTGATACAGTATTGTGAAAGTGAACAAAAGGTTTTCTTTTTCTTTTTTCATATTACTCCATAACTAAAGCCAGGATTATTCAGCAATCTTCCATATTTCCTACTCATTGCTCTGTAATCTCTCTGTAGAAATAATGGTGGTTAAGATAAGGTACAATAACTATTTGCTAATAGGTCAAATAAAAATGAGTAATATTTTATGGTGGAAACTTACTACTTTTCTCGCCAAGGGAAAACGCTAGTTGCTCTGTCATTCTAATTTTATGCTAAATTCATTTAATATGGATATCATTTGAGCTGATTTATTGGTTGTAAAAAATGTTACTGCTTCAATTATCCCTAGCTCAGATTTCTTTTATGTATTACTTCAATCCTATTTAATTATCAAAAACGTATATAATTCTTTTTCAAAGTTGTCATTATTATTTAAAGAATATGTAAAGAATAAATAAAGTCAAATTACTTTTTCAAAGTCCAAATATTAAACTGTATGACATGGACAATATTCAGCCAGGTATGACCTACAAAACTGACAATTTCATATGATTCAATCTAATAAAACATTCTGTGACTCTCATATCATTGAAACTAAAACTCCACAGCTGCCCAGAGAAGGCAGCTCCCTGCCCATCGAAGCTGTGGAATGAAAGGTTTGGGGCACTGTGGCAGTTAAAGGCTATTCCCATCAACGACAGATTTCTTGGAGCAAGAAACCAAGAAACAATGGGAACAATATTACACTTTAAAAAGGGAAGGGGAGTAATATCCTGAGAGTAACTCATGCCAAAGATAACAAATACAGGGTGGAATTAACATAAGCAGGTAAACCATAAATAACAAGGCCTGTGTGATCATATTAAAATATCAGCCCCGCTGGGCGCTGTGGCTCACTCACGCCTGTAATCCCAGCACTTTGGGAGGCCGAGGCGGGCGGATCACGAGGTCAGGAGATGGAGACCAACCTGGCTAACACGGTGAAACCCCGTCTCTACTAAATATACAAAAAATCAGCCGGGCGTGGTGGTGGGCGCCTGTAGTCCCAGCTACTCGGGAGGCTGAGGCAGGAGAATGGCGTGAACCCGAGAGGCAGAGCTTGCAGTGAGCCGAGATAGCACCACTGCACTCCAGCCTGGGAGACAGAGTGAGACTCCGTCTCAAAAAAAAATAAATAAATAAAATCAGCCCATGATCCACAAGAATTAGTCACTCAAACCTGTGTTCAAAAATGTGCACTCAATCAAACTGGGGCTCCTAAATATTTGTTGCCCCCGGGTTGAGGAAACAGAGCGATAGGAAGAGATGAAAACAAATGTGTTAGTAAAGATCTGTTGTCCAACTTTGATGCTTTCACATATAGTTTTCCAATGCCACGGTGAAACTCTTAAATAGCACTAAATCTCTTTGTGGGTACCATGTGCACTTCAGTGGGAGGCAGCTGTTGTAAGAGGTGATTGGAAGGTATTTAAAGATGCTTGATTCTCTTGGGGGAAATTCCTAGAGGGAATTAATCTGACACATGTCCCTTGCAAGCTGACCACTGCATCAACATCATCGGAATAATGTTTTAGAATATTCTAATTTAGAATACTTAATGAATTAGGGCTATGTGGTCCAGCTGGAAAACAAACTCCAGTTGAGGTAGCTAACATGTATGGAATCGGGACACTCTTCTTCCAGTAGATTGCCCAGAATACTGCAGTAACTTAAAAAAAAAAAAAGAGAGAGAGAGAGAGAGAAGAAAAAAGCAGTCAGTCTTTGGGGAATAGCAGTGTGATGCTCCTGGAGCACCCTCTGGAGGCCAGAAAAAGGTGACATGGCACGTAGGAAGAATGAAGAGAATTCTGATCATCTCTGCCCTCATGTAGAGGCAGAACTCCACAGATCTCACTTGACTTGGACTGAAAAATGCACTTTATCAGTCATAATCAGGGCAACATAAGAAAGTGCATATCTAATTTCTAGTTAAAAAATGCAAAAGAAATCTAACGTGTTAATGACATTCTCAAATAATTTTGTTTCCTAATTTAAAAAAATTAACGTATTTTCTGCCTACATTCTGAGTTCTTTTGGGAATTTACTGCAGAGGCTTTTTAAAAAAATATTTAGAAGAAAGAGATGAGCACATGGAATATTTTCCTTAATAAAATGTACTTTTGTAAACAGGGTTATATACAGTGAATTATTAGTCAATTGTTGAAAAGTAGCCAGCTTTATGTTTAGTAAAATCAAAAATAAATAAAGCTGTCCATTTCTTCTTTTTTTCTAACACCTCACTTTTTCTAAAGAGACAAACACTGACATCTATTGGTATTTTGGTAGCTCACTTTTTTTTTTAACCCATTAAAACATACGCAAGGACACACACAAGTGCAGACATGCACAAAATTAGGAGAAATCCAAAATATCATTAGTTCCTTCAAGAAAACTTCATTGTATGTACCTTAGTGGCATATTTTTTATCTGGGTAAAAGAAATCCGTTTTCATGCTAATACTATCTGATTTAATTTTTTGTTTTTTCTATTTGTCAAGAGGGGGAGCTCCAGGGTTAACTAAACTACCAGAAGTTCATTCATTTGCGTCTTTGAGCAAATAAAGTGACTCACCCAAAATACTGGCATTTGGTTTGTTTTAATCTATCCTAACAGAACATGATAAACTATCAGTGCGGTTCAAATCGAATTTAACTTGTTACTTGGAGAATGCTAACAGAACATTGATTTGGTAAGAATCTATCACACTTCCAGAACTTTAAACACTACCTATAGCCATTCCAGAAAGGCTGAGGAGGAAATAAAAAACTAGAAATGTGGATTTAATATATTCCTTATTTTGTTTATATTTAGAAACACCTGCACTCAATTCTATGAACATTGCTGGCAATATACTGTTATGCTTGATAAAAAGATAGTGAGGGGCAGGTTGGTGCACACTTTTGTTTCTCAATTGCTGCAATTTATACGAGTCCCAAAAGAGAAGATCATGTATTCTATACAATAAAGTGAGGTTTAAGCATCAACTCTTAAGTGTTGCCAGAAAAAAGAGTCATGTTTCAAAATCTTCTCATAGCTTGAAACCTCAACGTTTTTCTGCCAGAGATAAAATTATGTTGCACCTCACTCTACTTTCAATATTTAGATTGAGTTCAGTACTGTTTTCATAATATATATATGCAGTTATGGAATTTGACACTCTTATCCACTTTTCTCTAGTTTTACAGGTAGTACATATTAATATTTATACCCACTGTAATCTGAGGTCAGCTTTGGATATTTTTTACCATAAAAGGTAAATTTTGAAAATTATATCAAATATCTTTGCAAAGACACAGATAATTCATTTCTTAAGTAGTTTTATAAAGACCGCTAATATTACTGGGCACTTATTATATGTTGGTTGATGTTCAGAGTGCTTTTCATGGATTATTTCCTTTAAGCTTCATGAAACCCTCATGATAATAATAATACTATTATTATCCCCATATTACAGAAAAAGGAAATTTAGGCACAGAAAGATTAAGTAACTTTCCCATGACTACATATTTAAGGAACAGCCTAATTAGGATTTAAACCCAGGCAATCTGGCTGAAGAGCTAAGGACTAGGCCATCTGGCATCTTGCTGCCTAATAGCGAGGAATTTTCTTATTTTCAAAAGGACAGATGACAAAATACACAATATACATCTGTTTTACTGCCTGGAACCTGGTAAGAATTCAATAAATAGCAGTTCCCTCATTAATAAACATAAAAGTGTCCAGCACAGTGCCTGGCATTTAGTAGGTATTCAGTGTTCACGTTTGTCTAATATTTTTTGGTTCTCTATATATATATTTTTCTCCTCTTTTTCATTAGTGTTATCTGACCATCTCATGGGTAGGAGAAGTATTCATGTCTGAATATACAACTTTCTTCCACTCTTCCTGCTATTTTAATTCTGCAAAATAAGTCCTATTTCATTCTGTGAATAATCCTTAATGTTTTTAATAATTACATAGGCTAGGTGGTTACAAGTAACCAGGTTGAAACAGATCACTGGACATTCCTCTTGTTCTGTAAACACAGGCTGCCCTGTTAGGGTCAGGGTACTTTATACCCAAGAATGTTTACAAGCACTTCAGCCTGCAGAGCCACTTAGTGAGGGAAACAGGTGGGTGATGTCATTGGGGAAACACACAGCCTGCTTCTACCCATTTGGGATACTAGGTTTCTCAATGTTTCCATCACCTAGACTTACAAATGCCCCTCCTACCAGGAGTGAAGGGAGACAGGATAGTTCTAGAATCTGGCTAGGCATGATAGTGAATTTTTTCCAGGTTATTTAAGAGGAAAAAGAAAAAAGATAGAATTCCGTGCAGAGGTGCAGAGTAAGAACAACATATCGACAAATAGAGAATCACAAAGGAAGCTTAGAGTCAAATACCAATTGGCCAAAAATTAAAAAAAAAAAAAAAAAAAAAAAAAAGCAGCCAAGCGCCGTGGCTTATGCCTGTAATCCCAGCACTTTGGGAGGCCGAGGCGTGTGGATCGCGAGGTCGAGATCGACACTATCCTGGCCAACATGGTGAAACCCTGTCTCTACTAAAAATACAAAAATTAGCTGGGCATGGTGGTGCACACCTGTAGTTCCAGCTACTCAAGAGTCTGAGGCAGGGGAATCACTTGAACCCAGGAGGCAGAGGTTGCAGTGAGCCGAGATTGCGCCCACTGCACTCCAGCTTGGCGACAGAGCAAGACTCCATCAAAAAAAAAAAAAAAAAAAAAAAAAGCTCTGGTTTTGTAATTCAGGCTTCAAGAGAAAAAGTCTGTTGAGCTGAATCAGTATGAAGAGGCTAGATATGGGAGGTCCAGGTCCAGCACCAAGGAGACCCAGGCTATTACAGGGCCCGTGGTACATGGATCAGTGACACAGCACCCAAGACTATTCTTAGCTTGCCTATTTTGAGCAAAGAAAAGGAATCAATGACTCCAAGGGCTTGGGACCTATTAGAACTGTTATTATGGAATAGATAATTCTGTTGAACATCAGCAGCCCCAATAGTGTGCAATTCAACATTTAATTAATTTTATAAAAATGCGGATGCTCTGAAATAGCCATGTATGTATCGCATATCAGTCACTCATGCCACATGAAAGTTAAAGAAGCCTTTTCCCCCTGAAAATTTCCCTCCAACAGATGTGTTTATGCCTATGCGTACAATATAGCACACAGCGGGGCTGAGCGGCTGAGATCCCACCCCATTATCTCTCCCTGACTGTCATGAGGCAATGTTAAAACAGCCGAAGAGAGGCTTGGCTATTGCATACATATCATCAAGGACAGACAGTTGCAGTGGCTGCTTTAAGAAAGGAGTGAAACTTGGAACTGATAGGCACTAAGATGGGGGCAATACAAGAGACACTTGTCCTCCTAAGTCCTAATTTGGGCTGGCGTGGCAAGTGTGAATACTAGAGTCATGGCATCTATAGGTCGTGCGTTTGGGAATGCCTGAAACCTGGAGTGTGGGTTTTTCTCACAAACCATTATAGTCATCAGGTATGAATTCTCCTAAGACAAGGAAAACTACACTGGCACTTACCATTGTAAGGAAAATGACAAAGAAGGAAAGAAACACTGATTTTGAAGCATTGTATTTAATGCCATGTGCTTCTATATAAAGCTGGTTTCGAGCTGTTGACCATTCTTTTTGAATCAAATAAAGACTACATATTCTTATCTGGTTTAAAATGCACAAGATGCTTCGAAGGGGGTAAAAAGTCCCTCCCCAAAAATGATTATAATCTGGTGGAAAACAGAGACAAATATACTAAAAACTAACCTACAGCCAAATTCACCCCAATTTTTCAGGGAAGACAGTTAAGCAAATGTCACTTAAAGATACTGACTTAGCTGGTTTAGAGGGAATCACTGCTGTGCCACTGGAAAGCAGATGAGAGCCACCAAGGAAGCTCTGGTGCTCTGTGTCAAGAGAGCGTAGCTAATCACAAGACAACTGCCTATCTAGTAGATGAGATCTGGAGGGCGCAGAAATGCCTGCCCCTCCCCCACTGAACTTGTCAAGTTTCTATGTTACGGTACTGCTGCTGGGAGCCCTTGACAAAATGCATACCTATTACCTGAACAGGATGCTACTTCAGACCACTGGCCCCTTCTTAATTCATTAGACCATCTACAGAGGACCACAGAAACTTCTGAAGGCAATGAGCAGGGAGACAGGAGAACACAACCACAAACAGTGATAAGAGCCCCCAAAATAACTCTTTACAACGATTTGAGCTAGGTCTGAAATCTCCGTAATTTACTATGATGACCTTAGAAAGGACAGTAGACAAAGTCACGCAGGGAGGTAACTAATCCAGCTCCCCAGTTTCATATCTTGTTGAATAAAGTGCTATGGTCTCTCCCCAAAATATAGGGTAAAAATAAGGAAAAATTCAATACACCCTCATGAGGGGCAATGATCAGTAATTGAAGTGAATATGATCAGCAGGATCTTATTAAAGAAGCAAGCACAAGAATGGCCAGTGGTGAAACAATTACTCTCTGTTCAATTTCTGTTTTGCTCAAAACTCTGCTGAAGGTCTCTGCCAATAACCCAGGTTCTGAAATGCTATCAGTGATACCAGTAAGAAGAGCAAGCAAATGTGGTTTGTTTTCTTCCAGCAAGGGACAAATACTTCTACAGTATTACTGTAGCCACAGTATTATCAAGTACTAGTGAATTAATTCTCCAGAAGTGCTTCATGAAATGTGTGTTGGGGGTACGCTCGAAGCGACTTAAGGCATCTGGATCAATTAATAATTGGGAATTGCAGAGGCAAAAAATAAATAAATTCTCCCCCATCTCCTTCCTCCCCTCTTTTATCAGCAACCTACCAATCACTCATAAACAAGTATTTATTCGACATGCCTCTTTTGTCCAAGGTAACGTCCAAAGCATCAGCGCTTCCTAGGGACATCTAAGGTAAAGCTTTCGTTCATGCTTGTGTTCTGATGATGAAATACAAGATTTGTTTCTAGAAAGTTTCAATTGCCATTTTATTATATAGATAACCAGCAAACAATTGGGTTCAAAAATTCAGATAAACGGTTGTTTTCTGACATCTCTTGGGAAAGTAAATTAACCATAGTTATCACAGAGGTCTTGAAAAATAGAACTGTTAAGCCGAAAGTTTGTAGAACTTGTTTGGGGCAGAGCTGATTCCTGGCACTGGACTAGATTTCATCCGCTTCGCTGACGTTTAGGAATCCCTGCCGCTGCTCTGAGTCTCCATAGCACAGGACTGAATCAAGATGAACCGGCGCGCACTCTACATCGCTTGCCCTGTGCCCCAAAACGCCGAAGCTAACTTCCCACGCGGCCTCTTGCTCGACCACCCACTTCTGCGCTGCCAGGCACACCGAGGGGACCGGCTCACCCTCCAGGCGGCCCGTTCCAGCGTTTCCCGCTAGAGGGCACACGGCCCTCGTGCAAAGCGCTTCTGGCGCGGGGCACGCGCGCACGCAGCCTCGACTCCTATACCCCAGGTCCCACTCACGGGCTGGGCTCAGCCGCTAAGGCGCTGGGGAGGGGCCGTGCCAGGGAGCGCAGCGCTCCCGGGACTCTGGGAGGGTGCGGCCGGGACTGCTGTCCCTTGCCCTGAGCTCTGGGCGTAGGCGCCCGGTAGGACTCGGCGCCTAGGTGAGCGGCGGCCCCCAGGAGGGGAAGCACCGCGCGACTCCACTGGCGCTCAGAGCTCAGGGCGAAGAGGACGGGCGAGGGAGGGGGGAGGGAGAGGCCACGGCATCCGAGGAGGAGGAGGAGTAGGAGGAGGATCGCGGGGCCCGGGCCGCGCTGCGCACCCACCTGGGCTCTGGCTGCCCGCCGCGGATTCCGGCTTCTTGCCGGAGCCTCGCTCCTTCTTCTTGCCCTTCCCTTTGCCTCTGCCTTCTTTGCGCTCGGACATCTCGCCGGAGACGGAGCGCTCTACCACGGACGGCTCTCGGCGCAGGCGACTTTGGTCCAAGGGCTCGGATCGTGTTTGGGAAAAGTTTGTCCCTCGAAGGGGAGAGCGAGCGGCCGCGCTGAGGCGCTCGCGCTGCGCGGGGTCGTCTCCCGTTGCCTGCAGGGAGCGCGGCGCGGACGCGGCTGGCGGTCCCGGCCACCTGGAACGGGCGCTCGCCCCGGCTCTCGGGCTGCTCCTGTCGCCCCGGGAAGTCGTCGATGGGTCCCGCCGCTGGCGGCTCGCGTCCTGGCCTCTGCCCGGCGACCTCGCAACCCGATCGGGGAGAGGTTATCACCGCCCTGCTCACGCTCCCATCGTCCGGGCAGCCGCCGCCGTTCAGCTCCTGGCCTCCGCGCGAGCCCGGAGTTCCAACAAGTTTCGGGGAACTCCTCGCCGGCTCTTTTTCAATTGCCCCGCAGCCACCCACCTCCCGCCCGCAGGTTGGAGGCAGGCGCCTCCTTCGCACCCTCCCCTGGCCTCGCCCCCTCCCTCTTCCCCACCACACCCCCACCCCGAGGCGCGGACACGCCACCGGGAGGAGCCTGGGCTCGTTGCTCCCGGGCGCAGCCCCTTTTCCTCCCGCGCTGGCCGGGCGGGGGGCGGCGGCGCGGCTGCCGGGAACCCCCGACAGGGGTCGCTGGACGCTGTGCGGAGACCGAGGCGAGCGCCCCGGAGACCCGGGAACCCAGGCGGAGACCCGAGGCTCTCGCTGCCCGCTCCCCTCCGCAGCCAGGCAGCACCTGGGAGGGCTGCTCCGTCCCCTTCCACGCGGAGAAGTACGGCGCAGAGAAAAGTTTGCGACTCCCACACCTGTGCCCCAAGCAGAGGCTCCGTGGTCAGGAACCCTGGGAGGGGTGCGGGGGGAACCTTGGTGGCTTTCCCAGAAGAGTTCGGGGTTCATTCCTTAACTCACTTAAGTGCAAAAGCCCTGTCGCACCCACGCGAAAATAAACTCTAGGTGGAAGGGAGTTTAAGATAAGGCTTCCTTCCAGGTGCACAGGAAGGGCTAAGCGAACCTTAAAGATGCTAGGTTGCGCTCTCCTGCTGGGTCTGCGCCGTGTGCGCGCGCGCGTGTGTGTGTGTGTTAATTATTAAGTGCCCGTTAGAAATCTTCAGCTTTTCCTTAAAAAATAACCTGGCCTCTTCTAAGGGGGTGCCCTTAAACTACGTCTCTTACTACAACTTAATTTTCAGAGGAACTGATAAAAAACACAGTTCGGAGAACTACTGAGAATAATTAGAATTACTGCAGTCTCTGAAAGTCACTCAGTTCTGCCGAGTGGAAAAGCAGGCAGGGAGGGGTAAAATAAAGACACAGAACTGGAGATCCTCAATTCGTGAATGTGGGGTTTAGATTCAAACTTTACTCAGAACTGCGCGTGAAACCTACTCCTTCCCTTGTCCTCCCTCTGGTGGAGAATTCTAAAGAGCAAGGAAATAAGAAGACATTGACCCCTCCCCTGCAAAGGACAAAAGTTAAAGACCAGGGTAACGCGCACCACGGAAGGATCCAGAATTGTCTACATGTAGAGAAAACATTCTCAGAGTTATACCACAGCTGTGGCTAACTTAGACTCTTAATTTACAGTGAAATACTCTTGTGTTGTGGTCGGGAAGTGGTGAGTTGGAACAATCCATATTCAAAATCTATTGCTTCACTTTAAAAGTGACTTGCTCTTGGTTTTCCATTTTCTGGGGTCAATGCTAACTGAACCATTACCTACACAAGCCTTCTCACGGTATTTTCTGATGGCCACAATTTAAATAAAAGTGCAGTCTGGAGTGTCTCCTTGATATGTAGAGGGGAAGGGAGGGAGGGAAATATGTTCACTTTAAAACTGTCGTAAAATCACACTAATTTTATTCTAGTTTAATTTGCACTGTCATAAGAACAAAACTCTGTTGAATGGGTTTAACTGTGAAAAGATATCCTAGCAGTCTTGCCATCATTACTTATAGTTTAAAAGTTTGATGTCCAAATAGCTTCTGATAGCCTTCCTACAAACACCAAATATAAATTTCACTGGGCTATAAAGACAGCAAAAGCAGAGAAAAGATGATGAATATATCTCAGTAGCACTATTAATGTTCCACAGAGACGTATGCAAGATGGAGTCTGAACACTGGCTGAAATAACTCTGTTTTCCCAGGAGGGGGCCACTGCTCAGTAAGCAGGAAATAGCAAAATTCAGAGAAGTCTTTTCAAAACAGATATTTTGTCCCAAGGATGTGAGACAGCATAAGGGCTTAGTATACACTACCACATATTCTCAAACATGTCATTATGTTAGAATTGAAGGACTGAAAGCAAAGATGTATTCTGGGATTTTTTTAAAAAAATAAGATTTTCCCCAATTAAAAAAAAAAGGCTCAAAATCCATTTCTATGAAAATATTGTAATTCTGCTACTTTCGTTTAGGGTCTGGATGTTTTGCTTCAACAAAACAGCTTACTGGTCATTTTTAGAGTAATTTTTCAGTGAGATAGGGGAAGAGCCTACGATTTTGTGATACATTTTCATTTGAATGAACCTGAAGAGGTAGTTGACAGTCTTCCAAAATTAAGCATACATGACTACAAAAGAGATTACAGCTACTATGGTGACGTTAAGATAAAACATAAAAGCAGGATTCCTACAGGAATTTTAGGGCTGAGGAAAGAATGGATATGAAGGGAGGGAGGTGAGTATAAATGAGCATTTAACAATTGTTTTTCCTTGGTTTGATGTGATAGAGGGGAAAAGACAGGACAAAAATTGCGATGATAAATATTGAAGCGACTTTAAGGAAAGATGATGAAATGGCAATTGCATGACAACAATCCTTCCTGAAACTATATCCAGATTCTGGAGTTACATTTTAGTTATCACTTGTAGCTGAATTCTCAGGAAATTCATGGCTCAGTCCAAAAAGGTTTTTTTCTAATATATCGTTAGGTCTTTATGTTATTTAATGTTAATTTTAAGGGGTTTTATTACATTATTTATGACCAGCTAAAAGATTAACCAAATAAATGTCCATTTCTTGGACAGTTAAAACATTTATGAGATTTATCAAGAATTTGATATTGTCCTTAAATTATTCATCTCTATGGTCAGGAATAGCAAATGGATTTCTTTTGCATTTGTAAAAAACCTTGGAACTGACCAGAACAAGGGATGGAGAAAGGAGGAAGAATATTTTTGCTTTAAAAAAAAAACCCAATTGTATAATTTAGAAATGATGACCTATCTTAATGATTTAATTTTATTAATTTGTGTATTGTTCAGGTCTTAGATCATGTATTATATAGGGTATATCAGCTCCCAGGTAAATTGTCAACATAACTCCTGATAAAAAGAGTAGAGATTTTAAAAAATAAACACCTTGGGCATTAAAGAAATGCAAAATTTAGATCTCACATTAAATGACAGCGTAAGAGAAACGCAATCGTGTGCCACTACATTTTTCGTTGGCTAGACTTAACTTTTAGAAGGACTCTTAGAATCTACAAAGCTGGCTGAATATATCCTCTCAGTAAATCCCATTTGGGAAATACTCCAAGAAAATTTTTAAAACGGAAAAATTAAAGAAGACTAACAAGACAAATTGCATTTTTGGCAAAATATTATGCATATTGACAGTAATGGGACTTTAGAATTCTGCAAATAGTCACTTTTAACTTTTTTAAATCAAGTAACTTAAGATAATTTAAACAAAGATTACTTTTTTAAAAACTTTGCAACAAAGTTGACATTAATGAAGATGCATGAATGCAAAGAAAATGTCACTCAGCGGAGTCAACTTCAAAACAACCACTAAATGTATATGATTCATTCATTCACCAAGTATTTACTGAACTAAGTGATAGACAGGCCGGGCATGGTGGCTCATGCCTGTAATTCTTACACTTTCAGAGGCTGAGATGAGTGGATTGCTTGAGCCCAGGAGTTCAAGACCAGCCTGGGTAACATGAGGAAATCCTGTCTCTACAAAAAAAAGATACAAAAATTAGCCAGGTGTATTGGTGCTCTCCTGTAGTCCCAGCTACTGGGAGGCTGAGGTGGGAGGATCACCTGAGCCCTGGGAGGTCGAGGCTGCAGTGAGCCATAAATGTGCCACTGCACTCCAGCCTGGGTGACAGTGAGACCCTGTCTCATAACAATAAATAAATAAATAAATAATAAATAAGCTAGGCAGTAGAGAAACAGAAATAAAATACTATCTCTGATCTCATGAACCTAAAATATTGTGAGAAAGGCATAAAAACAAATTAAATATGACAATACAATATGAAAAACGAGGCCAGATGAGTTTTCTGGAACTGAAGCTCATAAAATTTGGGGGATCTTTTAAAAGAAAAATACTACAAAATTAAACTTACAAATTTAGGTAATAAGAAATTAAAGAGGCTCTTGCAAGTCAGAGGCCCTGAAGAGTAAGTTTCCTTAGCTTATGGTAAATTCACTTTTAGTGATTCCAAGCATATTCCAACATCTGCACCATAATTACAGCAATGGTACATGACAATTATATACTATTTTGGAGATTAGATAATACTGTTACATAATATCACTATAAATAGGAGACATTAACAAGCAATCAAAAGGAATACACACGAAACTGAGATAAGCAAAGAGGGAGGAAATTGAGGTGAAAGGAAGCTTAATAATTCACAGATTTGCGATTGTCCTGTGTGTTCAGTTAGACTCTTAGCATCAACATGCATGTTGAGTTTATTAGGCAAAGCGCTTCTGACCAGCAAGACACCCTGGCAAAACTAGAAGTGGTACCCTCCATTTGGCAAATATTTAATAGAATTACTAATTAATCATATTGTCTGCTGTAAAGACAGTTTTATCATAAAATTATGAGTTTAGAATTCAAAGAAAAATGCTAAAAGGCAATGTTCAAACCACATTAAAATCAAATCTATGTTTATGTTTTTCTGCTTGTGCGACTTTTAAAAATTACTACATACTAATGGTTACTATTATTTATCATTACTATTAATAAGATTACTGTCAGGATTGTAGTGTCTTGACTGATATCATGGATTAAAAATTGTTAATACTGCTAAATACTATTGCCGAATTTCTTCTTCTGGCCCTGATAAACAGGGCCAACGTCATACATTTCTTCTGTAATAAGGCGGATATATAAGACAATCATTTTTGAAAACATTTGAATTTCTTATAAGAAGAATACCATCCCACACAACTTTTCAGTTACCTTTTCTGACCTCTGCATTATTTATCCTCCTCAGTCCCCTGGCAACGCACCCTTAATTTAGATGTGTATATGATGCAAATATATATATACTTATATATGCATATGTGTACATACACATATACATATATAGACATACATGTGTGTACATCTGTTTATTTGTGTGTCAATATATATGTATCTGGGTTATAATTTCTCATTCCCTTTACTGGAAATGGAAAGCATTGTCTGTATTTGAATATAAGCCTATAAAAGGCAGAGATTATATAACCTTGTATCCATTTATTTTATATTTCTATCCATGAGAATTCCTAGCTGTACTTTGCATCTGGTAAGCACTAAATACTTTGCATAGAATTAACCTAAATAGAACAGAATGAAGATAAAAAGCCTAGTTAAGTGATTACCATTTTCTATCAATCAATGACTAATTACCTACTGTGACAATCATTTTGACACCTTCTTTCTGTGGCCCACCCATCCCCAAGTCCTGTCATTTTGACTTCAGTCTTCTTTTATGCCTCTTCACTAAGTACCACCCCAATCCAAGTTTTCATCCTTTTTTGTTTTGACTGTAGTAAAGCTTTCCACCTGGACTATTGCTTCACCCAATTATCTTGCCACATACTGTAGTCAGAAGAGTCTTTTTGAAATGCAAATTTAATCCAGTCACTTTTTGCTTCCCAGGAGTCTATCCAGTGCCCTTGAAGAAGGAGGCTGTGGGTCACCCCAGCCTTATCTCCCTTTGCTTCCTGCACAAAGGCCTCCTTGCACCATGTCTGCATAGCTTGCATCCTTTGCAGCCTTAGAGCCTTTGCACTAGCTATGTCCTTTGCCTGAATTTTCCCACAACCACCACACTTTGCCTAATTCCACTTAACATTCAGGCTCCAAGGGAAATTCAGTTGCTTGGAAAAGCTTTTCCTTACCTTTGTACACTGTTTCATCCCATCCTGTTTTAACCTCTCTTTACACTTTTTGGTGAATAAATAAATATTACTTTCATATGTAAGACTATACATACAGAAGTGTGTGTGTACTTAGGTTTATTCAGTCAAATTTTTGATGATGATGATGATAGTACTGGGCATGACACCTTGATGTAACTTCTGTTAAAATAAGCCTTTCCATGAACAAATATGTAAAATGAAAATCTGGACTAATCAGTATAATCTCTCAGTACCTTCTCTAAAAGGTGAGGTTATAAAAGGATAAAATGCCAGGAAGCATAATTACTTTTTTTTCCTGAATTTACTCTGCAAATTTAACCTGTAGATTACGTTCATTGGCTTCATTTCCTCCCTTGGATTCTTGTGAGGTGTCAGAGGAGCCCATAAAATAGTTGGGTTTTAGCAAAGATACTCTAACAAAGTGATAATGGATGAAAACCTGCAAACACTGCATTGTTAAAGAGGAATTAAAAACCTCTTCTTGTCCTAGGCATAATATAGGTAAGCTTCCTCTCGTCATTAAGATTATTTTTCACTTCACAGATTAGTGATAAATCCCCATAGAGTCATTTCATCAAGTGACACCCAATAAACACCTTAGAACTATCTTTGAGTTTCGATTTAATTTCTCTAATATTTTACTGTATTCCCATCATCCATATTCATACAGCAAATGCCAAGGCATTTCTCCATACATACTTGGCACTCATTTTCTGTGAATATTTATTATACAGCCAACAGAGAGATTCAGATGCTTTGATGGCTTTTAAGAGTGATCCCACAAGAACCTCTTCAACATTCCTATCTTCTTTCCTTTCAAAAGGCACTTTCTTTGTTATTTTGAAAAGATTCAACCCTGTTAAATTTATAATGATGTTAAAATATAAATTGAATGTCATGAGTGATGAATTAGTACTTCAAATATTTGAACAGCGCGAGAAATTTAATAGGTCAACTCTTTTTTTTTTTTTCCTGTATGTTCCATAAGAGACACCTGGTAGAAAGCATTTCCAAAACAGATTATAGTATATAGGAAATTACTTCATAATGTCATCATGATAGCAGGGCTGTATGGAGTGAAACACGGACCCATCATATTCTGTACCTGGCCCAGGCATGTATTGTAATAATACCACAATTACTTTTTTTCCTTCTTTCCCACATAATTCCTTCTAACTTCCTTACTAAATCTTTATGAAAACATCCTCCCTTTTCTTCAGTTCCTCCTCATGTTAGAGTGCAATACTTCATATATCTGACTTGACTAGGGATTTTTAGTTTCGAGGTGAAAGCCAAGAGTGAAGTTCTTGGTGGAATGTTACAGTCATTTCCACTCCTGGATCCGGGCCTAGAACTCAAGTTTCTTTGCAACAGACTAACTTTCAACACACTATATGTTTGGGAATTTTTGTGTATGTGTGTGTTAAAAGAATCTATGTCTTTCAGTTCTCATTCATTTGGGAAAAGAATTTCACAAGTATTAACAACTCAAGAAGGCAAGTCATCTTTTAAAGATGATTTAGCAGAACAATTAGCTGACTTGGCGGAAACCAAATGGATGTCCAACAAATAACTGGTGACCAACCATGCAGAAGATTACATTCTTATGGAAAATGTTGTTTTTCCTGCTTAATCATAAAGATTGGGTTGGCTCCAACTCTTTCCCATAGGTGCAAGATGGAAACTACCTAATTCAGATGGTGCAGGGAGCTCTGGTCTTGCCTAGGATCTTATTCAGCATGTAAGATTCTTTGGCGCCCAGAGAAAAATTCTAGGGGTGATCCTGGGCCTTATTCAATTGAATGCCTAGAATATGTTTGGATCATCATTTGTGAATAATCTGTTTGTCCCAGAGTGTGTACTGAAGTCTCTGTGATCCCATAAAGCAGTTATATCCAGGCACAAAAAAATTATTTCAGTACACCTGAGATTTGTGTCTTCAAGTTCTGGTTTTATAGGTGGAAGAAGAAAGTTACTTTTACTCAGGTGCCTTTTCTCTTGCTTTTGGATTGAATGACATTTTTATTTTTGTTGTTGTTGTTTTCTCCAAAAGATAGTCTGACAGAATGACATGGAAATCATTTTTATTTTCATAACAATAAGCAGAGTGCTGAGAGTCAGCAACATACTAGGATTCTTATCAGAGTGTATTTATTATGGGTGCTAAATATAGCTCTGTCTCAGAAGCACAATGTAAAGTATTTAATATATATTTTCTCAACTCATTCTTTTTTTTCCTTCTTCCCCTCTTCCCTAAGAAACTTTTATTTAAAGTCTAATCCATACTCTCCTTCCTTTGTCCTGCCGATTTACCTGCCCTGCCAATCTCTACTGCTGGGTTACCCCAATTAACCATTATCTTTCCCCATTCTATCAAAGAAACCATAACAACAACAACAACAAAACCTTTCTTTTGACCCTTCCTTTACTTTCACTACCAAACACTCTCAGATTTTTTTTGTTTATCAGTTCAAGGACTCTGTCTCATCTCCATCTCTCCACCAATCTAATTAAACTGCTCAAAGTTTACCAGTGCCTTCCTAATTGTCATCTGAACTCTTCTCTTTTTAATCCTTGTTATGCCTAGGGGACAGTGATACACACTCATCTTAAAACCTTTTCCTGGGACTCATAGTAAAATCTCAGTGGCATGACTGTGTGTGTCTTTTTCTCAAATCTTTTTTTTTTTCCTTAACTTTCTCTTAAATGCTGGCCCATGGTCCAATATTTAAAACTATTTTCTTCTTAACTACATGATAATTCTATAAAAACATCATTCACTTGCCACTGCCTCAAATGTTGATAATTCTTAAATGTTTATCTACAGCCGTAAGTTGTTTTCTGAACTGCAAGCCTGTATTTCCAACTACCTGAAACTAAACATGCCCAAAGACAGTTCATTAATCTCCATCCCTTCCCCGCAAAAAAAGCCGGACAGAGCTCAAGATCAGAAACTAGGCATCATCCTTCATTTTTCTCCTCACATCTTCCTTTTCTTCTCACCTGCCTCCAGCCACTTGGTGCCCCCCGTTCTACAGTGTTCACCTCTGAAGCAGCCTTTATTCTCATCGCCTGTCTTGCTTCTTCCCTGACCTGGGTCCTCTTCCTCATTCTTTGACTGGGCTTGTAAATTCTCTTCTTACACAGCATCAGTTTCAGTTCACACCCCCAGCCATCCCAGCTCCTGCTACCAGAGTTAATCTTCTAAAATAGAGCGATTATCTTGTCATTCCTTCGTGTAACGTCTCTATTAGATTCCTGCTGCTATAAAATAGAAACTTCTCCTCAGAGGGCAGCCAGGTCCTTTCCAATCTCTTTGCTGCATAAACACTCAATCTCTTTTCTATCTTCTCCTGTGCGTTCTGGGCACCCTGGCCACACTGAACTATGGTTTTCTAGCCTCTTATATTTTCTTGCCTCTATGACTTTAACTGTGTTTTTCTTACTACTTGGAATTTTCTTCTCCTTTTCTGCCTGCTAAAGTTCCATTCTTCCAGACCCAACTCAAAACTTCCCTCTTCTGTTTTTTCCTGATGTTCCCAAAGGGAACCAGTGGCTGTGGAATATGTGTATTCCTTCTCTGTATCTTCAGTTTAACACTTGCATTATTATAATTACTTGTTTTCAAGTTTGTCTCTCTGCCATGCAGTAATGATGCCTCAGGAATCATCTCTTTATCTTCTTAAAGTACACAACCACTGTATGTATATTAAAATGAATAGAATATAAACGTATGCAGATAATTCACAATTTACATGTAATTCAGCTTCAGAATGATTGGGCTGCCATTGAGGGGTTTTGAAATCTTTCAAATAGAACTTTTTACTCCAACTCAATATACTTTAACAAAGCAACTGTAACTTTTCCAAGCTCTGCAGCTGGATTAGCTATATCTTCATTGATTTGTTCAGCCAAAAGTTACAGTTTGAGGGATTCAAGAACAAGACTAGCTGATTTTTGTCATTACATTATGATGTCCTTAAATTCACTTTCACCTACTCTCTGCTTTATTTCCCCATATTTAAAAACATGGTATAATCATATGAACACGTGTTACTCATGAACCATCATGGGGTATTATAAGGTTCAATCAATTTCTTGTCTATAAATTCCTTTAGGAATAAAATTTTTATCATCTATAGCCTTGATCTTGATTTCTGAAAAGTTTAAATGTAACTCTTGAAGGGAGAAAGAGTCCCTACATATAGTTGATATTTTTTGATTGCTTGAGATAGGCTCCCTCTCAGAGGGTGTCGGTCACTCAGTAGCTCCATCCGCCATCCCCCAGTCTCTGCCTAAATGTGCTGAGACCCTCAGAGGGTCACTGTCTCAGCTGGGCGCAGTGGCTCATACCTGTAATCCCAGCATTTTAGGAGGCCGAGGCAGGTGGATCACTTGAGGTCAGGAGTTCCAGCCCAGCCTTACCAACATGATGAAACCCTGTCTCTACTAAAAATACAAAAATTAGGTGGGCATGGTGGCGCGTGCTTGTTATCCCAGCTACTCCGGAGGCTGAGGGAGGAGAATCGCTTGAACCCAGGAGGTGGAGGTTGCAGTGAGCCGAGATCACGCCCCTGCACTCCAGCCTGGGCAACAGAGCGAGACTCTGTCTCAAAAAAGAAAAAAGAAAACAAGAGTAACCATCTCCACCAAAGCCTGACAAGGAGAAGCCTGTCCTCGAAAAAGCACTGATGTATCTGACCGAGCTTTGAACTCTGACTCTGCTGCATCTCTGCTATTCCCTCATCTGTAAAATGAGGATTATAATATTGACTGTATCAGTCACCATTGTGAAGATTAAATGAGCTCATGGAAGTAAAGTCTCAGCCTGCATAGGCACTAAGAAAATGGCAGCTCTTTAGTTGCCACTCTCCCCTGACTTCCAGCTGCTGCTGCTCCTGCCAACCCAGCACAGGTGTCCCCAGATATCTCTGAATCCAGGCCAGCCTTATTAAAAGAAGCTTCATGCCCAAAGAATAGGTAAATTTTACTATTCAGTAATTAGTGAAAAGGTAATTCTGAATTATCCCTGGCCAATGCCCTTACAGCTACAAAGAATACATGAACCCAATAAAAATACCATATCTTCATGGATTTGGAGTTTTTGTCACCCTGGTCTGAATTTACCTTCTCTTGTCATCCCTGTCTGGATTTCTGTAGGATGGAAGACAATGAACCAACTCAGTTGGGGGGCAGCAGAAGGGAAGAGGAGGCAAAAGGAAATCTGGTACTTGAATGAGTAGAATCTGACCAACGTGACAAACAGAATTCTTTTTTTTTATTTTTATTTTTGAGATGGAGTCTCACTGTGCCACTGAGGATGGAATGCAGTGGTGCGATCTGGGCTCACTGCAACCTCCACCTCCCAGGTTCAAGCAATTCTCCTGCCTCAGCCTCCAGAGTAGCTGGCATGCGCCACCACACCTGGCCAATTTTTGTATTTTTAGTAGAGATGGGGTTTCACCATGGTGGCCAGGCTGGTCTCGAACACCTGACCTCAGGCTCAGGTGATCCTCTGGCCTTGGCCTCCCAAAATGCTGGGATTACAGGCGTGAGCCACTGCACCTGTCCGACAAACAGAATTCTTTTTTTTTTTTTTTTTTGAGACGGAGTCTTGCTCTATCGCCCGGGCTGGAGTGCAGTGGCGCATCTCCGCTCACTGCAAGCTCCGCCTCCCGGGTTCACACCATTCTCCTGCCTCAGCCTCCCGAGTAGCTGGGGCTACAGGCACTCACCACCACGCCCGGCTAATTTTTTGTATTTTTTTTTAGTAGAGACGGGGTTTCACCGTGTTAGCCAGGATGGTCTCAATCTTCTGATCTCGTGATCCACCTGCCTCGGCCTCCCAAAGTGCTGGGATTACAGGCATGAGCCACCGCGCCCGGCCCAACAAACAGAATTCTAAGATGACTCCCAAGACTCCTGTCCCCTGGTACACACATGCTGTATGATCCCCTCCCCTTTGAGCACAAGTGAGAATTACGGCTATGATGGGATACCACTCTTGACTAATTGTTAGTCGGTTGGCTTTGAGCTAATCAAGAGGGAGATTGTCTTGGGTGGGTCTGACCTCATCAGCAGAGTCCATAAAAAGGGAGTGAACCTTTCCTGAAGAGAAATATTCTCCTATTGGCTTTGAAGAAGTAGCTGTCGTACAGTGAGAGGGCCACACATCTAAGACCTGAGGGCAGCGTCTGAGAGCTTGGAGCTGCCCCTGGCTGACAGCTAGCAAGAAAAGAGACTTCAGTCCTACAGCTACAAAGAATTAATCCTGCCAACAACCTGAATGGACTTGGAAGAGGACTCCACACTCCAGATTAGGAGACAGTCCAGTCAACACCTTGATTTCAGCCTGGTGAGACCCTAAGAACAGGACTTCGCTATGCTGTGCTCAGACTTCTGACCTACAAAAGTGTGAGTTAATAAATGAGTATTGTTTCCACACGCTAAGATTGAATTGTATTGGGCAATGTGTTACATGGCAATTGTACGACGTTGCAGTTATAAAATAATTTTAATTGATGTAGTGTCTCAGACAGGAAGGGGCTCAAGGAGAAAAATGATAAATAGGAAGAAAGTTTGGAATGTGTGGTGATGATCTCTGCTCTGCTACTTCCTAGCTCTGTGGATTTGGGCAGGCATTTTACTTTCCCAGACCTCACTTTCTTCTCCCTCTGAAAACTGAAGAGCTGGTCAATGGGCAAGGCTATCTCCAAGGTGTATTCCAGGCACAAAAAGTGCTCTGACATGGTATTTTACATCCTGGGGGTATAAAATTCTTATTTTTTGAAAGGCTAAACCAAGGCACATGGGGAAGCAATTGGAAAAAATTCACAAAGAGCAGATGATCAAACCTGATTTGGAAATTCAATCTCCTCTATTGTAAACCATCCTGTCTCTAGCCCTTTCTTTGACCATCAGCCAGACTCACAGAACATGGAATGGACACTGAGGAGGTTTATGAGCCTTGTCCATGGGTCCAAGGAGGACCTGAAGAGTTGTGGCTTTTTTTCTATTTTTAGAGGGTCGTGGTTTGTGTTTATTTCTCATGGGGAGACTTTTAGTATTTGTTCTCTGCCAAAATAATCAGTAAGATAAAACACCAATCATGAAGGTGAATGCTATGTAAACTTTAATGCACATTTATGGCAGACATAAAGAACTTTTCTATCAGTAATAACAATTTAACTCAAAAACACATCACAGCCTAAGGATTCATTAGGGAAATATGTACATGTTCCTAAGGAGGTCCATGGTCCTGAAACAGCAAAATTTTTGGCCTGAAAGAAAAGATGTGTTTAAATGTGCTGTTTTTGCTCTAGGACATAAGTTTTTATCTGTTGATCTGTACAAATAACCCAAACAGAAACTCCTTAAGAGACACAAAAACAGGGTAAAATATTTTAAATCTACAAAATCAGCTGGAATAGAATTACAGCTATGCAGTTTAGAAAAAGGTTCCTTTCATCAATATTTACTATATGATTATGACCAGGTGAATTTATCTCTGTTTCCCAACCTCATTAAAACATAAAGCATTTCCATAAAGCCATTTTAGCTTACATGTGTTTTTCAGGGAAAATTGCAGTGTGTATTAAATAATTCCAAGAAACCAAAGTAATCTTAAATTTTTAAATCCTGGAACAATCTCAGAATGCTCAAAAACATAGTATGCCGTAACTCAGCCCACAGCCTCTATATGGGCAAAGTAAAATTAATAATAATATAGTGAGCCCAATTTAGATAAATTGAGCCTGAATTCTAAAGGAAACATTGGAATTGAGATCTGAACCATCCAGATTGGTTTATACATTGATTAAACTGTTACAAACAGACATCGGTGTTTCTATAGACAGAACTTGAGATCATCAGTAAAAGACATTAATATGCCAATAAAAGCCATAAATAGCCAATAAAAGCCAAGTATTTCAACATCACCATTCTGTGGCACCAGAACTCATATTTGATTAGACTTACCTGACTTCAATCACACTTTCCATGTTTTGAAAATATCTGTGAACTAAGGTGGAGTTACTGTGAAATTAATAAAACTTAAGCCTCTGAGCCCCACATTTGCAAGAATCCTGTCCAAAGCCTATAACTAATTTTACAGTGGGGATTTACTATTTTTTTAAGAAAATGCCTCCAAAATTTAATCCTGTTTGAAGGAGTCTATAAACATAGTTTATAGCTTGAGGAATACAGTAAAGATTCAGACAAGTTTACCAGCTAGGGTTTGCTATCTTGACCTTTGACTAACTAGCTGTTTTTGCTGTTCTTTTTACTTTTCAAGGCATGGATTTATCTTAATGCATGGTTGTGGAATTACCTATACTAAATGTTTTAGATCATCTTCCCCTTCCCAGGGCAGACAGCATTTCCTCATTACCATATTTTGAGTATGTGGGTTTATAAAGCTTCTCCAAGGGTTTCTGGGTAAGAAGTATGTGGCTGTTAAAGAGAATGTCCTCTTTCTGTACTCATGAGTATGATATCTATTTGCTCACTGACACTGTGACAAAAACTGCCAAAATTACAGTTCTATTTCCATACATTTCTTATAGAAATGTCTAGAATACAAAAATAATTTGTATTTTTAACATTACTCTTTAGTCTAACCTTTCTGCCTTACAATGAAAACCCTAGAAAATAAAGATCCTGTCTGAATACATTGCTAATATGTCCTTGATCAAAGCGCTATCTGCATTTTTGATATTCAATGTATTTAAACTTATGCATAAACATGTGATAAGTTCTTTGAGGGAAGATGTTCTGTTATTGGAATAGTTACCGCTTTCATGGTACTGAATATGGTGCTTTTACCTGGCAGGTACATTGAAATTTCTGGTGGATAATGAATGAATCTATTTTCTATGTTTAGTTAATTAACGGTGTTCAATTTTGATAGGTTTACTTATTTTCTCTTTTTCATGGCTAAATGTACTATTTTTAGGACAAATAATTTTGGAATAAAAATAAAATTTGTTCGAAGGAGATTGTGTCAGCTTCTACCTGATCCTAAAACAGCCTGTTCTGTGATTATTTAAGGAAGAAAATAACACATAGTTGAGGTAATTATTAAAATTAAATTGACTAAAATAAATTAATCTAAAAACATTTAACTAGTTGCCCAATGCAGACATAGCCTAAAAAAATTTAAGGTATTTTATAGCTACATAACTAATTAAATCCATTTTATTGTACTTGAATTTCTAGTTAAATATCCTGATTACATGCTGTTTCCAAACAGAGCAGTTTAAGCTTATACTTTCTAGATCAAGCTCTTAACAGCAGTAATGTTTCTAGTGATGTTGTTGTTGGTAATGACGTCTTCAAATGTTATCATTTTGGGAAATTGCGTATTTCTTCTATTGTTTGTATATAACCATTTATATTACGTATACACAGGAAAACATGTTGTTACTCCAAGTGTTATGGACCGTAATTATGAAAGATAAAGAAAAAAATGTTAAGCGTAGAAATGGAAGCATTCTTTTTTTTTTTTTTTTTTTTGGTGAAACATCAGCAAGTCACATCAACATGTAGTAATCTAAGGCATAGGTTATATCTACAAAATCCCAAAACATACAAATGAATATAAAAAAAACCCGGCAACTTAAGTAAATGTTTTTTCTACACCTTAGAAATTGTTACAAATTTTGCATTTTAGAAAAATTACACAAATGTATGCAGAAATTATTTTTCTTAAGGCATTTTAAAAATTACAATTTTGACATAACCATGATTAAATCATATCTAGTCATGAAGTAAAGTTTTTGTTGGGAAGCCTTTCACATAAAAAACCTTTAAAAACAAATCTCCATGAAATCTATATTAATACATGATCAAATTAGCTCACTATGAATTATAGGAAAGATTCCCTAAAGAAATAACTTGACTGAAAAAATTGTAATGAAAGTATCATTGTCTAAAATGTCAATTAAAACAAAAATCATATATCTTAAATAAAGCAAATGTTTCCATAAGAGAAATTCTAATACCATTAGAGCAGCTTCATAAACACAGCTGTTTTTATCTTAGTTAGAAAAACACTGTTTCTCTAATTTGGTTTAATTGCATTTCAAGTGAAAACATGTTTTGTTCTCATTAAGTGTCATTTTCATTTCTGATAGGAAGTCATAGGTACTTTGAATTAACAGCACCTTAACTGCAAGGACAGTTTTGGAAAAAAGTATTTTGAAAACACTTATAGCACATACTAGCTTTAATCAGGCAGACAGTAAAATCTTGGGGAATCTTCTGATTTATAAGTAAATGGATATAAGCCAAGTTAGCTTGTGGACATATTTGAAGAATCATTGGTGAACTTTACTTTGGTAAACACAAGCTCTGATTAATCCATAATCCTAGTAAATATTACTTCTTGAAAATCTGGGTGAGTTACTGGCACACTATTGAATCCAGGCTCTGCTTGTCTGGTGCATGTGTGGTCTCCAAAAAAGAGAAGGTTTACTGCCTGCTATGTTAATAGATTATAGATAGAGAAACCATAAATTCTAGTATGTCAGGGAGCATCCTGGGTTATACTTTTGGTCCAGGTGTAATTACTAATAGCACCTGTGTTCACTCTTAAACATGCTTGTGTTGGTCCATACATTACAGTTATTCTAGTCATATTTTTATTTAGGAGGTTTTCTGTGTTTGTTCTTGGCTATCACTTATTTAGCTTTGGCTTATATGGTAGACAGTATACTAAATATTTCATTTATCCCTCTGTCATTTAACTTTCATGATAACCCTATGAGGTAGAAGTATTATTTTGCACTTTCTCATTTTATAGATGCATAAACTGAAGTTGAGAATAGCAAAATTCTTTACCTTAAAAAGTTACATAAGACACCCCATACAACATCCTAAGTAATACTAAAAATACCATTTCGAAAGCTGCAAAAGTTTTTAGGTATTTGAGCACACAGTATCATTTTATACTGCCACAATAACATTTTAAAATGGATCTTTCATTCGAATTGCATAGTTTCCCTTTTTAAGATTTTTCTTTTATTACTTTGGCTGAAAATCTTTGGCACAGAAAGTAAGAAACTTTGCTTTTCTTGACCATTTTATCAGAGTAATCTTTCCTCTAAAAGTAATTAATATTTAATTAATTTTTAGGGAAAAAGGAAAAAGAAAGCAGAAAGATATAAATGGACAAAAACAGTGACTTTCTTGGAGGCATTTTAAGTGACTAGAATTTTATTCTCCTTAATTAGGAAAACTCAGCATTTCAGCAGATTACAGGGTCTTCTCAATTTCCTTCTCTTTCCTTTTTTCTAGTTTTCTAGAATTTTCATTAGAATTTCATGGTATTTTCCTGGTTTTCTCATTGCTACTAAATCATGGATAACATCTCTTTCTTTCTTTTCTCTCTTTTCTCTCCTCTCCTTCTCTCTCTCTCTTTCTTTCTTTTCTTTCTTTCTTTCTGATGGAGTCTCACTCTGCCACCCACGCTGGAGTGCAGTGGTATAGTCTCTGCTCACTGCAACCTCCGCCTCCCAGGTTCAAGCAATTCTCCTGCCTTAGCCTCCCAAGTAGCTGGAATTACAGGTGCTTGCCACCATGTCTGGCTAATTTTTGTATTTTTTTTTTTAATAGAGATGAGGGAGATGAGGTGTCACCATGTTGGTCAGGCTGGTCTTGAACTCCTGACCTCAGATTATCTGCCTGCCTCAGCCTTACGAAGTGCTGGGATTACAGGCGTGAGCCACCACACCTGGCTGCATCTTTCAAATATGACATTTAAGCCCCGAATACCCAATTATTATTGATAGGTAGTTTGTCCTTGGAATATAAGAATCATTATTCACTAGAACAAAATGCCCAGCTTTCACTATAACCACTTAATACAAAGTATTATTTGTGTATCTAGTTACCAAAAAAACTCCTCATGTGGAATGGGGATGTGACCAGAGAGGAAGGAGAAAGGAATGGAAAGGTAAATCAGTTCTAATTGAGAGACTCAAAGGCATATAAATCCAATTACAAGATTATCAAAGCCATTTTCAGTCTAGAAATCAAACAACTTAATTTATTATTGGAAGTACTCTACGGAAATAGAGTCATGCACCACATAACAATGTTTCAGTAAACCGTGGACCACATATATGACAGTGGTCCCATAAGATTATAATGGAGCTGGCCGGTCGCGGTGGCTCACGTCTGTAATCCCAGCACTTTGGGAGGCCGAGGCGGGAGGATCACAAGGTCAGGAGATAGAGACCATCCTGGCTAACACGGTGAAACCCTGTCTCTACTAAAAAAAATACAAAAAATTAGCTGGGCATGGTGGCGGGCACCTGTAGTCCCAGGTACTCGGGAGGCTGAGGCAGGAGAATTGCATGAACCCAGGAGGCGGAGCTTGCAGTGACCTGAGACAGCACCACTGCACTCCATCCTGGGCGACAGAGACTCTGTCTAAAAAAAAAAAAAGATTATAATGGAGCTAAAAAATTCCTATCACCTAGTGACATTGTAGCACAACACATTACTCATGTGTTTGTGGTGTTGCTGGTGTAAACAAACCTACTGTCCTGCCAGTGGTATAAAGGGCTAGTCCGTGCAATTATGCACAGTACATAATTCTTGATAATGACACTAAATGACTATGTTACTGGTCTATGTATTTACTATCCTTTTTATTGTTCTTTTAAGTGCACTCCTTCTACTTATTTGAAAAAAAGTTAACTGTAAAACAGCCTCAGGCAGTTCCTTCAGGAGGTATCCAGAAGAAGGTATTGTTATCACAGAAAGTGACAGCTCCGTGTGTGTTACTGTCCCTGGACTTTTTCCAGTGGGACATGATGTGGAGGTGGAGGACAGTGATATTGATTATCCTGATCCTGTGTAGGCCTAGGATAATGTGTGTGTGTGTGTTTAATGTGTGCTTTTAACAAAAATGTTTAAAAAGTAAAATAATAATAATTAATAATAACTTTAAAACAGAAAAAGCTTATAGAATAAGAATATGAAGAAAGAGAATATTTTTCCACAGCTGTACAATGTGTCTGTGTTTTAAAGTAAGTATAACAAGAGTCAAAAGGTTTAAAAAATACAAGTTTATAAAGTGAAAAGATATAGTAATTAGGTTAATTTTGGAAGAAAGAAAATTGTTAATACATATTTAGTGCAGCCTATGTGAAGAGTGTTTATAAAGTCTATAGCCATATACAGTAATGTCCTGGGCCTTCACGGTCACTTACCACTCACTCACTGACTCACCTAGAGCAACTTCCAGTCCTGCAAGCTCCATTCATGAGAAGTGCTCTACATAGGTGTACCATATTTTATTTTCTATACTGCATTTTTCTGTACCTTTTCTATATTTAGATATGTTTGGATGCATAAATACCATTGTGTTACAATTGCCTACAGTGTTCAGTACAGTAGCAGGCTGTACGGATTTGCAGTCAAGGAGCAATAGGCTGTACCACATAGCCTAGGTGTGTAGTGAACTATACCATCTAGGTTTGTGTAAATATACCCTATGATGTTCACACAATGACAGGAATTGCCTAATGACACATTTCTCAGAACGTAGCCACATTGTTAAGTGAGGTACGACTGTATATGTTCTGGACTATTCTATAAAGCTATCATTGTCAAATTTAAGTATCAATCAGTTATTTAGTGGAGGAATTTGGCTCCTATGTTTTTATTCAAATTGAGTCCAGGACTGGAATAGTCATGCAATTCTCCACAATAAAGATCTCAGTGAAACTTTATACAAGAACCAGTCGTGTGTTGAATTAAAGCTACAATATGTTGTTTTTAATAGGACCTGTATGTATTCTGTATATGAGAAGAACCATATGTTGTTTATAATAGGACCTATATGTATTCTATATATGACAAGAACCAAACCCCCTTACATTATATACTCAGACATCTTACCGCTCCTCTATTATCTACTCTAAGCGGGCAAAGAATGTGGGAAGAAGAGAAGAATTTCTCTGAGAAAGAGTAAAGACGAAAAAGAACCACATAATCACTCATGAACAGAGTTGCTATCACTAATTCAGGCTTAAAAATAAACTTCTGTTATACATATATGTACATGCACACATACCTATTGTTGTACTATCCAATAAACTAGATGCTTGCCTTTGAGGGCACCTGAGAAAGCTGACCTCGCAAGTTCAATCCTGTCCAACAACTAGTGCACATATCCAACACTTACCACATGCCTATAACTTGCATACTGGGCTTTGTACTGGATTGTAGGGAAACAGCGCTAAGTGCAATAAAGCATCACCTTAATTAAGCTTATACTCACATAACAAGTAACTAGACATATAACAACAGACAGTACTTTCACGTAGTCATATATGAAAAATAAAAGAGCAAAAGAAGATAGTGAATAAAGGAGGCTTGGCTATTTTACACAGAGTGATCAAGGAAGGCTTTCCAAAGAGGTGGTATTTAAGGAGAGACCTGGATGATAAAAAGGAGTGAGTTACATGCAAATCAGAAGGATAAGAATCACAGGTGGAGAGAACTGCAAATATAAACATCCTGGAGCAGAGGTAAGCTTGATGCAAAGGGGAACGGCACATGTACCAGTCAAGGGGAGGCAAGAGACAACCATGACCACGCCTGGGTGATTGCAGGAGAACTAGGGAGAAGTGGTTGGATAATGGACATATTCTGAAGGTGGCGCTGTCAGGATATGCTGAGTGAGCAGTGTATGTGGGGTGTGAAAAAGAGAAGAGGAACAAAGAAAATGCCTAGATTTCCACCTAAGCAACTGGGTGGAAGGTAGTGACATTTATTGAAATGGGCATCAGTTTGGGCAGAGTGTGTTTTTAGGTAAAGGTCAGGGAAGGATGAGGAAATCAAGAGTTCTGCATTAAGTTGTCATTTGAGATGTCTAATTTGTTTTCTTTTTTTAGCTTTTATTTGTATAGATTTAGAAGGTACAAGTGCAGTTCTGTTATACTGATGTATTGAATAGCGATGAAATCTGAGCTTTTAGTGTACATTGACCCATTAAGTAATTTCTCATCCCTCAAACCCTTCCCACCCTCCCAACTTCGTGAGTGTCCAGTGTCTATTATTGCAATTTCTATATCCATGGTACACATATTTAGCTCCCACTTATAAGTAGAGAACATGTAATATTTGACTTTCTGTTTCTGGGTTATTTCACTTCAGATAACGGCCTCCAGTTCCATCCATGTTGCTGCAAAAGACATGATTTTATTTTTTATGGCTTAGTAGTATTCCATGGTGTGTGTCTGTGTGTGTTGTATGTGTGTGTATATATATTACGTTTTCTTTATCCAATCCATTGATGGACACTTAGGTTGATTCCATGTCTTTGCCCTTTGTGAATAGTGCTGCAATAAACATATAAGTGGAGGTGTCTTTTTGATATAATGATTTCTTTTCCTTTGAGTAGATGCCAAGTAGTGGGATTGCTGGATCGAATGGTGGTTCTATTTTTAATTCTTTGAGAAATCAAGTTTGCAATGTCTTTGAGTCCAAGTACAGATGCCAATTGGGCACTATCTGGGGCATAGGGGAAAGGTTGGAGCTGGAGATATAAATTTAAGAGTCGTCAATATATACATGGACTATGAAGTCATGAGACTAGATTTCTTAGGTACAGTGTGCAGTTACAGAAGAGTGAAGGGCTACAAATGCAGCCCTGTAGACCTCTAGCATTTAGCCCTCCAAAAGGAAGAAAAATGAGAATGAACAAAGGAGCCTGTGAGTCAGAGACAAGAGAAGAAGGGAAAAGACAAGGAGGTGAGGGATCCCCAAATCCAAAGAAATAAAATGCCTCAGGAAGAGAATATGTCAGTTACTACTGGTTGTTTGAGTATGATGATCACTTGGGATAGTTCACTGGATTGTGCAAGATGCAGGTCACTATTGACCTTGACAGGAGAAGTGGACTGTAAGCTTGATGGAAGTGAAAGAGAATAGGGACTCCAGTTTTAGAGAGAGACTTGGACCCATGTGTTTATCACCTTGGCCTCCTATATCAACAGACTAAAATAGCCTCTAATCTGCCTCTTGGTATTTACGCCTTGTATAATCTCCTCACTTTGAGTATGGGCAGGCCTGGTGACTTGCTTTTAGCCAATAGAATGTGGCAAACATGATGAGATGTCATTTCTGCGATTATGTCACACAAAATAGTGACTTCTATTTTGTTGGCAGATTCTCACCATTGCTAGCTTTGATTAAACAAACTGCTATAGAGAGAGAGCCATGTGGCAAGGGATGAGGGTGACCTCTGGCCCAGAGTCACTAAAGAACAAGACTGTCAGTTCATCAGCTCATCAGGAACTAAAACCTGCCTGTAACTCCAGGAGCATACAAGTAGATGCTTTTCCTTTTGAGCCTTCCTATGAGACCCCAGTCTTGGCCAGCACCTCATTGCAGCCTTGTGAGAGACTCTAAAGTAGGGGGCCAAGCTGAGCTACACCCAGTACCTTGGCCCACAGAAACTCTAAGAGAATAAATGTGCATTGTTTTAAGCAACTAAGTTTATGGTAATTTGTTATATAGCAATAGGTGACTAGTACACCTTTTGAAATGCCACTAAAATGAGGGTAAGTAAAGAAATAAAATGGGTATTGACACACAAGAAAAGAAAAGCTAGAAGAGATAGAGTAGGAAAGACATTAAAATTTTATCAGATGGGCAGCTGATGAATTTGTAACAACTGACTTGTCAAAGTCACAAATACTGAAATCTATGCTCCTATAAAGAAGGAAATCAACAAGAAAGTTGATTTGTGCTAAGTAATTATAGAAAGCCTCAAAAACTGGAGGCACCAAGTACCAAGGAAGCTAGGAGGAAAGGGGGTGGGTGTTGGTGCTGAAAACAGAAGGAATGAATTAAAGTATATACACAGATCCAGGCAACACCTTGAATAACAGGTAACTAAGCCTTCTCCATGTAGTGGGGGACAGGAGGTTTAGTCTCTGAAGAGATTAAAGCAGAAATATTTTGAGCTTGGGGATGCAGGCTGAGAGACGTGTAAATGTGTGGTCTCAGGCTGAAAATAGAGAAATTAAGTGAAAGCCTACATTTGGAATGATGATGACTTCTTTCTTCCTGTCTCTTACCAGAAAGCAGGCAAGTAGACTTAGACACTACACACACACACACACACACACACAAACACACACACCCCTACCTCATGCTTAAGATGAGAATAATCTTGTCTAGAAAAACTGCCTTCCTTGTGATAAAAGACTGACTTTCAGCAGTGCCACAGGGGCAGCCTCAGGGCCAGGCTGAGTAGGTGTGGTTCTAGCCTCTGCAGCCTCCATCAAGGAGGACAGCATTGCTTGCATCTTTTTCATGGGCACCCGACTCCTTAGCTTTGGCTCAAGTGGGGGCTTGTAGCCCTACCTTTCACAAGGAGAGGATAACCAGGAAAACAGTCTCCCAAGTGCCCATCTCATAATTTCCTTCCTCTGTTGTGATACATACACAACCTAGAAGAAGCTTTGAGTATTTCTTTGCTCAAGGTTTCAGCGGTAAATCTGCATAGCTCTGGAGGGCAAATATTGGATTGCATTATATTTGTTTGCAAAAACTTAACAGAAAAGCTTTTCCTACTTAAAAATAAAAGTTGAAAACCAGTGATTTTGTTGATAAACTTGAAGGGCTGTGTAGGGTAAATCGGGCAAATGAAATTCTATTCATGGGACGGGCGGTTAATACGTGAGCATTGAAATAGCCTAGGTTTGTGATAAGCTTGCAGATATGCTTTGTGAGGGAGTGGACTGGGATGACACAGAAGAACAAATAGAACATCTGATTCATTAGATGTAGTGGAGACAGGAGGAAGAAATTATCTAGCATTTTAAATCCGCATTAGGAAATTCAGTTTCCATGATAGACACAGGCATCAAGTTAACCAGAAGAATTGCTAGAGGGAAAACCATCGTCTGGTTTTAGACCCATGACACTGAAACAGGCTGTTCATCTGGCAACTGGAATGTTTTTTTCCTGACACCGTGAGAAAGGCTTTGGATCTAGAAAAAAAGTTTGGAAAAGCAATAGAAAAAAAAATCTTTAAGGAAAAGCATACTGAGACAGCTAAGAGGAAAACACAGTCCCAGGAAAAAGGAACCAAGAGAGAAAAAGATGGGTAGTCAGGAAGGTTGGGAAGAAATCAGGGGAATTTGTTGCCGTAGAAGGAAAGAATATCAAGAAGAAATGAGAGGTAGGCACTGTTAAACATTGCTTAGCAACTAGGGAGGATAAAAGACTAGGGAAATCACAGCCACTCAGGAAGCTAAGGTAAGAGGCTTGCTTGTATCTGGAAGGTCTGGCCTACTGCAACCTCCACCCTCTAGGCTCAAGCAATCCTCCCACCTCAGCCTCTCAAGTATCTAGGACTACAGGCACATGCCACCACACTGAGCTAATTTTTGTGTTTTTTATAGAAACAGAGTTTTGCCATGTTGCCCGGGCTGGTCTTGAACTCCTGAGCTCAAACAATCCTCCTGCCTCAGCCTCTCAAAGTGCTGGAATTACAGGAATGAGCCACCATGCCCGGCCCAAGAAATCTGATACAGGACACCAGTGGAGCCAGTTCTTTGGTCAGAGATTTAAAAAAAGGAGGCAACAGTGGTGAGGAAAAGCAATCATGAATATAGACCTAGTGTTCGCAACTCCTATTTTTTTTATTTATTTATTGATTTATTTATTGATTTATTTATTTATTTATTTATTTATCCATTCAGAGACAGCCTCACTGTGTCTCCCAGGCTGGAGTACAGTGGCATGATCTCGCTCACTTCCACCTCGTAGGTTCAAGTGATTCACCTGCCTCAGCCTCTCAAGTAGCTGGGATTACAGGCACGTGCCACCACGCCCAACTAATTTTTGTATTTTTAGTAGAGGCAGGGTTTCACCATGTTGGTCAGGCTGGTCTTGAACTCCTGACCTCAAGCAATCCACCTGCCTCAGCCTCACAAAGTGTCAACTATGTATATTTTAAAACTCCTTTTCACTCTTAAAATTACTGAGGACCCCCAAAGAGCTTCTAATTCTGTGGGTTAAATCTACCAGTGTTTACCATACTAGAAATTACCACTAAAGAAGTTAAGACTTTTTAAATAAACTCTTTTAAAAATAGCAATGCTAACTCCATTAAATAGTAATATAAATAACCTAGTTTTTGTGAAAAATATATTTTCCCTAATAAAAATAATTTTGAAAAGAAGAGAGCACTGGTTTACATTTTTGCAAATCTCTTTAATGTCTTGCTTCATAGAAGGCAGCAGGATTGTCATATCTGCTTCTGCATTCAATCTGTTGCAATATGTTGTTTTGGTTGAAGTACATGTAGAAAATCTGGCATCAAACAGATGAGTAGTTGGAAAGGGATGTCCTAAGGAGTCTCAAGATCTGTAGAGGTCCTTGACCCAGGCATCGAGCATTTCTTTGAGAAACTTAACAATAAAAATAGACAAATTAAGGGCTGGGCATGGACTCATGCCTGTAATCCTAGCACTTTGGGAGGCTGAGGGTGGAGGATCGTTTTAGCACAGGAGATCAAGACCAGCCTGGACAACATATTGAAACTCCATATCTATGAAAAATTTAAAAATTAGCCAGACGTGGTGGTGGGCACCTATAGTCCTAGCTACTCAGGAGGCTAAGGTGGGAGGATCGATCACCTAAGCCCAGGAGTTTGAGGCTGCAGTGAGCTATGATGGCACCATTGCAGTCCAGCCTAGGTGACAAAGCCAGACCCTGTCTCACAAAAAAAAGGCAAATTGGGTGCCAACTCAACAAAGTATTAAGTTTGAGAAAAGGATTCTGAGTTTGCTTGTATTTAACAATAGGAAAGACCTAAGGATGCTAAAGACATTTTTAAGCCAAAAGGAAAGAAACAAGAAAGGGAGAAATTGAAGATGCAAGGGAAGAGAAAATTGTTGAATCAAGTTCCTAATAAAGGGCAGAAATGTCAGGATGAATAGCAGGAAGGGAAGTTTAGCTTTTCAAAAGGGAGTGTCAACTTTTCCTTATGACACAAAAGCATACAAGGTTATCCGGAAAAAATCCAAGGCCATGAGAACACAGTAATAGGACAGGAGGAAGAAAGGTGAGGCACCTTCAGTCTTTTCATTCAAGGGTGATTTACATCATTTGCTGAAAGTAAATAATGTGCATGTAATATTGCAGATAAGGAAAGACAGCTGTGGGGGAGGTAAGGAGAGAAAAATTAAAATAATGATCCAGTGAGCAACATTATGTGGAAACTGACTGCACTGTGCTTAGCCCACAATGAGGTCCCAGCAAATGTCTTGTTTTAATCAATGAAAGGGCAGTAAGAAGGGGTTCTCATTGGAGGTCATGGAGCAAGACAGAGTGGCTCTCTAGGGACCTGTGTTAGTGGCTGAGAGCTGGCACTGTAGGACACACTTCATAGATTCCCAAAGGACTGATTCTTTCTCTGGAATGGAGGAAGTCCAAGCCACACGAGAAATACTCACAATGGAGATGGACTTCAGATTTGTCGCCGAAAAGCCGAGCTTGTAGAGTATCATCTTCTTTTCTGCACATAATTCAAGTAACCACTATACTCATCTGGTATTTATTTCAGGAAAACTCTTTCCAACTTTCTGTCATATTTTTATTAAGAGCTCTCATATTTACATAGGAAATCAACTAAAAAAAGGAGGAAGAGAGAGGTGAACTAAAGAAGTTTTTCCTGTGGGAATTTTAGTTAGGCACATCCATTACCACTTTTAATTGAGGGAGTAAAAGAAGCCATTTCAAGCCGTATCTTCTTCAAAAAGCTATCCTTGAATCTGCTTTTTTCTCTTTCTTTAAGAATAGCTAAAACTCTCTTTTCCTGAAATGTTTTCACTCAGTTTCAATCTTTGAAACGATCACCTTTCAATACCTGACTTTGCTTGCGGTCATTAACTTATAATATTAAAAAATTAAGTTTACTTCTCTTCAGTGATAATGAATATTAATATACCTTCTCTGTCTTTGAGTTTTATTCTTCCTATTTATTTTCTTAGGTAAACTCTTTTGAGCACTTCTGTATTCATTGCTTTTCATGGGGGCATTCGTGTTGTATTCAACTCGGTAAAACCAGCACTCTATGACTGTTGCATTACGAGTCAGTTCCATGATCTCCAATAAGCATTTCCACCCTTGATTACCTTAATTTTCACATCTACAAAATGAAATATTGGAATACTGAGCACTAAAAAGGCAGAATATAATACATCTATGTGTTGTCAAAACCAATCATTTAGATTTTCTTTATATTTATTGCTTTAGGGAAAGACACACAAAAAAATAAACCTAAAGGATATTCTATATCCATTTGTCTTTACAGTGGTCCCCGTTATCCACAAGGAATATGTTCCAAGATCCCCAGTGGATGCCAGAAACCATGGATAGTACCAAACCCTATATATACTATTTTTTACCTATACATGCATACCTACGAACAAGTTTAGTTTATAAATTAGTCACAGTAAGAGATTAGCAACAATACTTAAAAAAGAACAATAATAATAATAACATGTTGATGTCACTACTCTTGTACTTTGGGGCTATGATTACATGAAGGGTTCCTTAAACACAAGCACTGCTACATTGTGACAGTTAATCTGATAATCAAGATGGTTACTAAGTGACTAAAGGGTGGGGAGTGTAGACAGCATAGATCCCCTGGACAAAGGGAGGATTCATGTCCCCAGCGGGACAGAAGAGGATGGCGAGATTTCACTCTATTCAGAATAGTGCACAAATTAAAACTTAGGAATTGTTTATTTCTGGAATTTTTTATCTAATATTTTCAGACTGCACTTGATTGCAGATAACTGAAACTGCCAAAAGCAAAACTGTAAAGAAGGGGGGACTACTGTATTCTCACATAGAGCCTATGCTGAAAACTTCACTATATATACATATGACTTTAGACAACACAAAAAGAGTAAATGTCATTTGTTGTTCCTTCCTATATTGCTGGCACTTTAGTAAGAGCTTTACATATCTCTACATATCTCATTTTAATTTCACAACCACCCTGTGATATCAGTACTCTTATCCCCATTGTACAGGTAAAGAACCTGGGCTAGGCTGGATGCAGTGACTCATGCCTGTAATCCCAGTTCTTTGAGAAGCCGAGGCGGGTGGATCCCTTGAGCCCAGGAGTTTGAGACCAGCCTGGGCAACATGGCAAGACCCTGTCTCTACCAAAAAAAAAAAAAGTAACTGGACAAGGTGGCACGTGCCTGTGGTACCAGCTACAGGCAGAAGTGGGAGGATTACTTAAGCCCAGAAGTTGGAGGCTGCAGTGAGCTGAAATCTGAGCCACTGCACTCTAGCCTGGGCAACAGAGCGAGACCCTGTCTCAAAAACAACAAAAGAAAACAAAAGGACCTGAGCTAAGTAAGCTCTCCAAGTTCACACCAGCACTGAGTGATGAAGCCAGGCTTTAGCCCTCTAAGTATACACCTATGCAATTACAGTGCCTGTGTTTTCATTCTTTAGAATATGAGTATGTGTGTGTATATGTGCATGTGTGTGTGCAGTATACACATGTGGACTGCAAGCAGTAAATAAGAGGAACAGAACACTTATGAAAATGTGAGAAATGTAGGTGAAAATCTATCCAAATTGCAGTTTGCTTATCTGCCTCCAATACACAAGAAAACACGGTAGCACAAAGAAGGGTATAGAGATTTGGGGGAGCTTCTGAAAAAGTTACTTTTACCAAATAATGTCACACACAAAATCAAACGTGTTTATCACAAATCTCAAATCTCTCAGAAGGAAAATATTCTGCTTAGCTTGGTTTTGGTTCAATCCTGGAATCTCCTGTATTATCTAAAAGAGTACGCTGGGTGACCTTCATAGCATCAGAGCAGAAATTTAATTTAGAATTTAGTAAATAAAATAACAGGATATGTGTGTGTGACATTATTGTTAGTTTATCTTAGGATCTCCCAGGGGAAATCTGGTTTGTGTAAATTTCTATCCAACTCTGAAAATGTTTCAAATCTTGCTTAAAATCTCATTATTATTATTATTTTCATAGATATTATCCGAAGCCATTTCCTTCTACAAGGTAATGCCTCCTCCCTCAAAAAAAAATCAGTTATACATACTACATTTAGCTTAATGAAATAATAACCTTTAACTTGTGGTAAGAGCCATCCATTCAAATCTATTTATTTTAAGAGTTAGTGAGTTTTAATGTTTACGGGCAAACTATCCATTGAGAAAACTACTCTTGAATACAGAGCTATACCATTGTTTTCTTTTTGTTTTAACAAATACGTCCTGCTTTCCTTTATAAGAATTTGATGTCTTCCAGTTTTCTTAAAGAGCTTAATAATGCTCAAAACTAAATTAACTTTAATTAACTCTAAGATAATAGCCACATTATATGGCAACTTTCAACAGTATTTAAGTGTAAGTCTATTTCATATCTGGTTAAAAAAAAAAATTGTAACCCTAAGAAATCTCATCAACAGAAAAACTGATACATTGCTATTATAATAACGACATAATTTTGTCATACTACTCATTAGTTAGAATGCTACAACATTAAAGTAGCTCTTAGGAGAAACTTATTTATGATTTACTTAAACATGTACATTGTATCCAGTAGTCTACTAGCTAATGCTCCTGAAACGAAACCTCTCCGTTAACTGAACCAGATTTTTAATTACGAATAAAATTACTATGCCATCTGATCTTATTCACATCTTTGTAGTCAACTTTTTTTCCCCTGTTATTTCTCATTTCTTTATCCTGCCATTACACCAAATCAAATGCTATTCCTTTAAAAAATACAGTAACCTTTTTTTCTTGGTTTTCACATGAAATCTTATGTCTGTGAATTTTTTTCTTTCTGCATCCTTATGGTAATAAGCACTGGGAAACTAGGTCCTTTGCAGAGTTGGATGGTCATAAAAAGCTTTCTTCCTTGTGCAGCTCAGGAGGACATCTCTAGTCCTCTTTTTTACATCTTCACATGTCGTCACTCTTTGTACAAATTACATTCCAGTGGGAGTTAGGGCAGCAGGAACGGGGAACTCCAAGCCTAATTCCTATTCACATTCCTAATTCTGCCATAGGTCAGTTTGTCACCCACACAATTGGGACTAGATATTGCAAGGAATTATGAGATTCTTTATGGATTTCAAAATAGAATTTTCTTCTCTATCTGCTCTGGGCACTGGGCTTTTGAAGATTTGCTGTTCTGTGTTTCTGGGGCTCCTGGAAGCCTCCTTGGCATGTTCTGGAGGTAGAGGTAACGAGCATCCTAGCAGTAGGTGACATTATGCTAATTTCACTCTGCCTCTGTATGCTCTTTGAATTGCAAGGATGTTCAGGATCAAAATAACAAGCATGAAAAGGATGTGATGAGTAAGTTCTGAAAAGGACTGGAAAGTCTGTCACCAGCAATGGCCTAGGACAAAATTGTGAGATATGGAAATAAATATTTACATTTGGTGGTGGTTCAATTTTTTTAATCTTTTCCTTAGATCTTGACATCCAGGGCTTTTAAATAACACAGCATTCCCCTGCTCAGAGCCCCATTTTCCTGTTTTCTTCTTCTGTTTCTCTGTCCTAGATTTGATCTTTGCTAGAGAACACTTAAACCAATTTGTGTTTACATGTTAATATTGTAATATATTTTTAATTTAATTATCTTAGGGGAAATTTCCTAAGTATAATGTATGAACTCATGTGACTATTGTGGGAAAGTACTGAAAGTTAAAGAAATCTTGTCTTAGCACTCAAATGACCCCATACAGGCCAGTCCCATACATGATATATGATAAATAGCATTTCATTATTTTATGCTCCATATGAGGCTACATGGGACATCCCTTCGTGGTTACTTCGCCAAATATATTTCAAGCTTTCAAAAGCATAGGCTATATGCTTAACTTTTTTGTATATTTCGTAGAGCTACATGTTACTATACACACATTAGACATGTAATACTTATTAAGGCAATTTTCACCGACACATAGATACATGCCTTTTGAGAAACATATAAACACCTCCTTTGTTTTCTTTTGATGAAGCTTTTTCCACGGGGCCTCCTTCCTCTCAAATGTGATACCTAATACAAAATCTTCTTCTGCTGGCCACCCCACATGTACCACTTAGAAGGTATATCCTGAATACTATAAGAGTGTTTAACAGGAGATATGAATCTAATCTTTATTACAAAATAAAAGTTCTTCAAGGATTTGAACTTAAATGGACACCTAAAAAAGAAGTAGTACTTTACTAAGTAAAGAAGGTGGGTAAGTACTCCAGACAGACAAACCTGCAAGGAATTTGATGTATTTTATAACAAGAAAAGGGGGCAATATTGTTGGAAAACAAAGAACACACTTAGGCTCCAGCCATACCATGCTTCTCAGGGTAACCACACAGGTACAATAAGCCCCGAATAGGTGCAAGCAGGCAGACGGAGAACTATAAATTCAGCCAAATCTCATTTTATTCTGAGATAAAATTACTCATTTTTACTTATAGAATTTCTTAAATATTTTCCTATTTCCAGAGATCCTCAATAAAGTCATCTTTTTTCCCTCCCTAAGTATCTTTCCAATGTGCTAGAGAATTCATCATCACTAGGGTGCAGTAGTTGCTGACCAAACAAAACCATGAATTGCTATTCTTGATAAATTATTCATTCATAACTAGTAATAATTTGACACTCTTACCTTCTTATGTACTATGACTTCTATTAACTAAGAGGCATGACTTTTAGCCAATGGAACATTTTTGTGGCTTTTATAAAACAATAATCTAAACAGTCAACAAGCTGAGAGCCAAATCAAGAATGCAATGCCATTTATAATAGCCACACAAAAGTTAAAATTCCTAGGAATAAATCTAAGCAAGAAGATGGAAGATACCTACAAAGAGAACTATAAAACATTGCTGAAAGAAACAGATGACACAAGCAAATGGAAAAACATTCCATGCTTATGGACTGGAAGAATTAATATCATTAAAATGGCCGTATTTCCCAAAGCAATCTATAGACTCAATGCTGTTCTTACCAAACTACCAACATCATTTTTCACAGAATTAGAAAAACTATTCTAAAATTCATATGGATCCAAAAGGGAGCCTGAATAACTAAAGCAATCCTAAGCAAAAAGAACAAAGCCAGAGGCATCATATCACTGAACTTCAAACTATGCTGTAAGGCTACAGTAATGAAAACAGCATGGTAATGATACAAAAACAGACACATAGACCAATGGAACAGAATAAAGAACCCAGAAATAAAGCTGCACACCTACAGCCATCTGATCTTTGACAAAGTCGACAACAATAAGCAATGGGGAAATGACTCCTTATTCAATAAATGGTATTGGGATAATTAGCTAGCCATATGCAGAAGAAAAATTGGACTGCTGCCTTTCACCATATACAAAAATTAAGATGAATTAAATATTTAAACATATGACCCCAATCTATTAAAATCCTAGAAGAAAACCCAGGAAATACCATTCTGTACATTGGCCTTGGCAAATAATTTATGGCTAAGTCCTCAAAAGCAGTTGCAACAAAAACAAAATTGACAAGTGGCACCTAATTACACTGAAGAGCTGCTGCACAGGAAAAGAAACAATTGACAGAGTACACAGACAACCTACAGAATGGGAGAAAATATTTGCAAACTAAGCAGTGGGCAAAGGTCTAATATCAAGATTCTATAAAGAACTTAAATCAACAAACAAAAAACAAATAACCCCATTAAAAAGTGAGCAAAGGCCTGGGCATAGTGGCTCATGCCTGTAATCCCAACACTTCTGGAGGCTAAGGTGGGAGGATCACTTGAGCTCAGAAGTTTGAGACCAGCCCAGGAAACATAGTGTGTCCTTGTTTCTACAATTTTTTTTTAATGAGCTGGGTGTGGTGGCACACATGTGTAGTTCCAGCTACTTGGGGGCTGAGGTGAAAGGATTGCTTGAGCCAGGAGTTTGAGGCTGCAGTGAGCTGATCACACCACTGCACTCTGGTCTGGGAAACAGAGCGAGACCCTGTCTCAAAACAAAACACAACAAAAAAACTGGGCAAAAGACATGAACAGACCCTTCTCAAAAGAAGACATACAAGCAGCTACCAAACATATGAAAAAAATTCTCAACATCTAATCGTCAAAGAAATGCAATTCAAAACCATAAAGAGATACCATCTCACACCAGTCAGAAAAGAAGTCAAAAAATAATAGATGCTGGCGAGGCTGTGGAGAAAAGGGAAAGCTTATACACTGTTGAGGGGAATGTAAATTAGTGCAGCCACTGTGAAAAGCAGTTTGGAAATTTCCCAAAGAACTTAAAACTACTATTCAACACAGCAATTCCATTACTAAGTATATATCCAAAGGAAAATAAATCATCCTACCAAAAAGACACACACACTTATGTGTTCATTGCAGCACCATTCACAGTAGGAGACATGGACTCAACCTATGTGCCCATAAACAGTGTATTGGATAAAGAAAATGTGATGCGTATACACCATGGAATACTACACAGTCATAAAAAAGAATAAAATCATGTTGTTTGCAGCAACATGGATAGAGCTGGAGGCCATTATCCTAAGAGAATTAACTCAGGAACAGAAAACCAAATACTTCATGTTCTCACTTACAAATGAGAACTAAACATTAGATGTACATGGACACAAAAGATGTGAAAAAATAAACATTGGGGACTACTTGGGTCAGGGGGAAAAGGCTGAAAAACTACATATTGGGTACTGTGCTCATTACCTGGGTGATGGGACCATTCATACCCCAAACCTCAGCATTATGCAATATATCTGTGTAACAAACCTACACATGTACCCCCTGAATCTAAAACGAAAGTTGACATTATTTTTTTTTAATCTGAGCAATCAATAATACAGTCTTATTTGAAGCAATGGGTTTGTTAGTAATCTATAGGGTAACAATTAGCTTTCCAGTGTATCAAATTTTCAAGCCTAATCAAAGCTTCAGTAGTAATCCACCTGACCCAAAATACTTGCTTATTTCCTACATACTGGCATAAATCACTGTCCATTAGATGACGTTTTTGTATTAAAAACAAAAACAAAAACAGATGCATTTGGTAATATTTGAAAATCCAGTTCATGTGGCAATAAAAATCAATAACTGCTTACTTTGCCAAAATGTGTAACCTATATTTGGGGATATAACAAGAATTTTCCATACAACCATAATCAAAACATTTGTTGTATGTTACATGCATCATATAAATTGAAGTATCAAAGTTTTCAAGCATGAAGAATTGGATCTCAGAAAAGATCAAATAATATGACACATATGCAAGTGCTTTGAAAATGGTAAAGCACTACAAAAGGCATCAAGTAAGGTATGAAAGTAATATATATACATATATATATACACACACAATAGCAGAAACCAAATGTAACTGCATTTCTGCAAATGATGTAATGATTCTTGTTTGTCTAATTTGCATTTTTGGAAAAGACTGCTCATACGTTACAGCAGCAGCTAAGTTTACAACAATTTTTCTTTGTTCTTGGCAAACAAAAAAAGGTTAAGAATTTGCAGACAAGTCTTGGCAAAGAAGTGTTCTGATTCAGCTTTGCCAATCCCTGAGAGCAACAGTATATAGCTGGAAAATACGTAGGTTATGAACTTGTTAGAAAAATTTTCAGTTAGTATTGCTAATCAGTACAACAACATCTTCAAGTCATAATTGGGCCTTGAGTATTAAAATACTGTTAGAGTATTTTACCCACTAGTTGGCTCTCCCCTTTCCCATTTAGATGGTCTGTTTTTCTATGCAGAAATATTATATGTGTTGATATGGTAAAACTGCAAAACCAATACTTCCCTGTTCTACCTAAACATAAAATTTGACTTGGAATGTCACATTTTGTACTGTCAATGATCAGCCGGATTATTTCCTATTTTGTAAAGTTTTGTTTTCGGACACAGATCTTCACTGATATATATAAAAATGCTGTTGGAAATTTTATTCTCAAAAATGATACAGATACTTTTGTATCCAATGATACTTCTGGTTGGATTTGCATATTCATTGACCAAACCTCAAAATTCACAATATGGTAAAGCTGGAACAAAGTTTATAGATCACATAATCAATTCCATTGACCCATTACCCCTATTTGACAGATAGAGGTTGAGCCCCAAGAGGCATATCTATAATGGATATGTTTCTAGGCCTTTTGTTTAAAGTGACAAATCAACTACTATAGGAGAAATGATGACCACTTTTTTTTTTCCTGAAGAGCTAAATGTTGCAAGAATTTTCACTCCTTTCCCTTTTTCTTGCTTGCTTAGACAAGATATATTTCCTCTTTGTCAGCCTGCCTCACAGCCCCAAATTCTTTTGCCCCTTATATGGAAAGATATCACTTGCTTAAGCATGTTGAGAAGCACAAATAAAAAAGAACTACTAAAAAGATTTTTTATACACATACACACGCACACCAGCTTCAGCAAGCCAACCAATATAGAGAATTACCTAAAATAAACTATTATGCAGAATAGAGTACTAAGACCTGACATTATCCTAATCTCACTTTGGCTTGATTCCTACCTCTTCGTCTTTAGAGAAAGGTCACAATTTTACTGTCCCAAGTTTTCACATGTATCTGTCTTTGTTTGGATATTCTTAAAACTAAAACAAATAAACAAAAAAGTTAAAACCAGTTTGATATCTCACTACCTGAAATAGCTACTGCAATGCTATTTTTAGAGGAATGGGGTTATTGTTCTATTTCTTCTTTGTGGTTTCCAAGTTACAAAATAGATGTATCCTTATTATAAACAAATTCAAACAATAGACAAGTATAAAAAGGCAAATATGGGAATTTCTCCCTATAACACCTCCTACGTAAAGCATCCATTGTACCAGGAAGGCAATATGGTATTATGTCTAAGACTGAAGTGCTGAAACCACCCTGCCTGGATTCAATTCCTGCTCTTCCACTAACTAGCTGTGTGGACTTGAACAAGTTACCTATTTTTTCTGTGCCTCATTCATGTCATCAATAAAAGGCACTAGGAAAAGATACTTACCATATAAGGTTGTTATGTAGGGTAAATGAGATAATGGCACTTAGAAGAATGTCTGGTATATAATAATTGCTCAATCAATGCTAGCTATGATTATCAGATCCTCTTGGAATGCTAACAAAGGTGTAAGTAGTAATAACAGTGAACAGCTGTTGAAGGAAATTCATGTGATCATAAAGCTATGATTTCAGTTTGCATTTTACCACTCTGTTATCCCAATGTCAAATTTAGTTTAGTAAGTTATGATTAATATTGCCCAATGGCTAAATTATATAGCCAATGTCAAACCCTTCTGAAAAGTAGGTATAACTGTTGAAGTAATTCAAATAATTTTTATTCTACATGTATATTGACCAAATATGTATGTCTGTATTAGTATCTAAGCAGAAATGTCTTTCTGTGAAAATTCCAATTCCTCTAGAAGCTTCCCCCCTCCATCCCCCTCATCCCCCATAAAGGACCATCTTCTGTCCTACCTCTTTCTTCTCCTTGTTCCTGGATGATGAAGAAGGCCAGCTCAGGCCAATCCATTCCTGTGGCATGGAATGACCTGTGATCCCATCATAGCCTCCTACCTGTCATGTGCTGGGCAGGAAAGAGACCAGCACAATGTCCAGCACAAGAAGGAAGCTTCTGCCTTAATTCTACCCCACTGGTCCTTGCTCTGCCCATTTCATTAGCTTCCCAGTGGCCGTGCATCACAGCTCCCTGTGGCTGTATTCTCTGCATTTAAGGTCACAGCTGCATGCTCCTAACCTCATGTAACTCATCTACTTCTCACAGGCTCAGAAATTGCCTTTGAAGCACACCTTTGCCTTCACAGAGTATATTTATATTAATAGAGAGTTCTTACTGTTTTTATCCATGAGCACGTGTGGCTGACTCAAATACAAGCCATTGCAACTCGGTGGACAAACCCTAGTTGGTACACACTTTGAAAAAGTGCTCAAAGCCAGCCAATCTAGGAGGCATAAGATAATCTAACTACTGTCGCTTCTTTAACTTTCAGTATAAAATGCCTCTGTGTATTTGGGGCTAAGCTTAAGTGGAACACTGATCAGAAGTGTCTGTGATGGTCTGAAAAATAATGAGAAAAAGTGCAATGCTTTCATGAAACTAAAGACAGATGGGGTTTTCTGTGGGGATTCAGTGCTATAAGCAGCTCTTACCTATTTATTTTATATATATACATATCGACACACACACACACACACACATATATATATTTGTAATGTGTGTGTGTGTTGAAACAGTGATGGCCCAGCAGGGTCATGTAAGTTTGTTTACTGATGTATTTGTTGATAACTATCTGTTGTGTTTTTCATAATTGTTTGAACATGTATGTCTGGTTGCTCCATGAATTGGAACAGTTTCCATTTTATCTGGTCCAGGAGGTAAAATAGATCAGTCCACTATTAAAATACTTTAAAAACATACCCTCATTTTCTCAAAGCCCCTAATCTATAAGCATGGTGAGAAAATTAGCCTTTGTCTTTTTGGGACCCTTTCCCCAGAGATTTTTTTCAGGGTATGGCCTGGAAAAAAATAGGGAGACCCTGCTTCAAAAAAAAAAAGGAAAGAAAGAAAAGAAGATTCCAATAGAATACAGAAAAAAGGAAAAAGAACAATGTTTATAAGAACCTGGAGAGAGAAGTTGAGAAGACGAAGACCTGTTTTTTACTTTTTTGGGTAGCACTGCTAAGGGTGTGGCCCAGGGTATGGCCTGGACTAGAGAGGGCGGGGCCATCTTCCGGATTACTGAGAAGAGTCCTGTCTCAGCCTGCATGGTCCTTAGGGTGCGGTGGCCCTGAGGCTTCTGGGTGCCTGGCTGAGCCCTTTGTTGTAGTTATCAGTGACATCATCAGCCCAACATGAGCACAGCCATGTCTTCTCCAGAATCACTCATCCTGCACTTCCCCATTTCCTCACCTTCTACTCCTCCAAAGAACAGGCAGGAATAGAGGTGATGTTCCATTTTATTAGAGTCCTGCAACTTCTGGGTACTTTGTTATTTCTTTAGCAGTGCTACCCAAAAAAGTAGAAAACAGGCCTTCATCTTCTCACCTTCTCTCTGCAGGTACTTATAAATATTGTTCTTTTTCCTTTTGTCTTTATTCTACTGGAATCTTCTTTCTTTCCTCCTTTTTTTATTTTTTATTTTTTTGAAACAGAGTCTCCCTATCTTACCTATGCTAGAGTGCAGCAGCGCAAACATGGCTCACTGAAGGCTTGACCTCCTGTGCTCAAGCAGTCCTTCTGCCTCAGCCTCTCAAAGTGCTGGGATTATAGACACGAGGCATTATGCCTAGCCCTCCTTTCTTTCCTTTCCTGTCTTCCCTCCCCCTCTATTTCTTTCTTTTTTCTTTCTGTCTCTCTTTCTTTCCCTTTCTCCCTCTCTCCCTTGCTTTTATTATTATTATTATTATTATTATTATTATTATTATTATTTATGTCTAGGATAGCTATGTTCTTTCTCCTGTTTCTGACCAAGACATTTTTTCCACTAGTTAAGAATCTTCTCTCTCTTTTGGGGCTAAATTTTAGGGGGAAAACAAGCAAAAAAAAATTCCAAAAACTAGATTTTCACAGGCAAGGCCACATTTCTTCCCTGTAGCAATAATTGTAGGGTCTGAATGAAAGGAGAGTAAAAGGATAAAGACAGATGAAATGTTAACTTCTAAACATATTAGCTCCCACCACCACCACCTCCAGTACACACACATCAACAGGCTAGGACATCCAAAATATTAATGAATTACTGAGAAGGTGGAAAGTAGAGAGGTTCAAGCCAAACATATAGCTGCTTTTTCAGGACCCTCAGACTTAAATCCAAAATGAAACTAACAAAGTCATCCTCCTCAGTGAAGCCCTCCTCTGCTATCTCTTTTCTCTATTTCTATCAATGGAATAAACAAACAACCAATTTACCAAGATACAAATGTGAGTGTCACCTTTAACTTTTCCCCCTCTGCCTTAATCACCTGTATCCCTCAAATTCCAATTCCTCTTCAATCTACTGTGGCGATGGCATCCAAAGCCTTCCCTCCTCAGGCTGCCGACACTACCTTAATCCAGGCTCTAATCATCTCTGTTTTAAAGTCTTAAGTATTTTTTTTTAAGATTACAAAGTTATATGTGAATAATAGAAACAATTCAGGCCGGATGTGGTGACTCACACCATAATCCCAGCACTTTGGGAGGCCGAGGTGGGAGGATCATTTGAGCCTGGGAATTTGAGACCAGCCTGGGCAACATGGTGAAACCTCATCTCTATGAAAAAATACAAAAATTAGCTGGGTGTGATGGTGGTCGCCTGTAGTCCCAGCTACCTAGGAGGCTGATCACCTGAGCCCAGGAGCTTGAGGCTGCAGTGAGTCATGATTGTACCACTGTACTCCAGCCTGGGTGACAGAGCTGGACCCTGTTGCAAAAAAATAAAATAAAATAAAAATAAAATAAAAAATAGGAAAAGAAAAAAGAAACAATTCAAAGTATATACAAGTATAGGCCAGGTGCGGTGGCTCATACCTGTGATCCCAGCACTTTGGGAGGCCGAGGTGGGTAAATCTTTTGAGGTCAGGAGTTTGAGACCAGCCTTGCCAACATGGTGAGACTCCATCTCTACTAAAAATATAAAAATTATCTGGGCATGGTGGTGTGTACCTGTAGTCCAGCTACTCAGGAGGCTGAGGCCTGAGAATTGCTTGAACCTGGGAGGTAGAGGTTACAGTCAGCCAAGATTGTACCACTGCACTCCAACCTGAGTGACGGAGTGAGACTCTGTCTCAAAAAAAAAAAAACCAAAAAACAAAAAACAAAAAACCAAAACAACAACAATAAAACCACAAAGTATACACAAGTATAAAAAACAAACAGTGTAGGTTTCCTAATAATTCTACATATCAGAATGACAACTGTTAAAACTTTGTTTTTGTTTTGCAACTCAAAAAATAGCCCTTAGGCCAGGCGCGGTGGCTCAAGCCTGTAATCCCAGAACTTTGGGAGGCCGAGGTAGACGGATCACGAGGTCAGATGTTCAAGACCAGCCTGGCCAACATAGTGAAACCCTGTCTCTACTAAAAATACAAAAAAAAATTAGCTGGGCCTGGTGGTGGGCACCTGTAATCCCAGCTACTCGGGAGGCTGAAACAGGAGAATTGCTTGAACCTGGGAGGTGGAGGTTGCAGTGTGTGGAAATCGCACCACTGCACTCCAGCCTGGGCAACAGTGTGAAACTCTGTCTCAAAAAAAAAAAAAAAAAAAAAAAAAAAAAAGGCCCTTATATTTTGGACATATTTTTATAGCAGAACATATTATAGATCTCTACAGGGTCTCGCTATATTGTGTATTGCCCAGGTTGACCTCCAACTCCTGGGCTTAAGGAGTCCTCCTACCTTAGCTTCCTGAGTAGTTAGGACTATAGGCATGTGCCACCACATCCCACTCTACCATTCTTTGTTAATGGTTGAAAAGTGTTAGCTGGTTTAGCTACGTCAGAGTTTAACCCATCTTCTATGGATGGACATATGAGCTGCTACTGCACTGAACATCCCCATAAATACATTTTTGTAGTCTGGGTGCAGTGGCTCATGCCCGTAATACCAACACTTTGGGAGACCAAGGTGGGTGGATCACTTGAGGTCAGGAGTTTGAGACCAGCCTGGCCAACATGGTGAAACCCTGTCTCTACTAAAAATACAAAAATTAGCCAGGCATGTAATTACATGCCTGTAATCCCAGCTACTTGGGAGGCTGAGGCATGAGAACCGCTTGAACCCGGGAGGTGGAGGTTGCAGTAAGCCAAGGTCATGCCACTGCACTCCAGCCAGGGCAACAGAGTGAGACCCTGTCACTCATTTGGGCAAAGATTTGCAAAGGATTAATAAGTACTACCAAGTTACTTCAAAATGTTATACATTGCCACTAAAAGTATTTAAGGGCACCTCGTATTACTCTTTAATGGGATTGTTGCATTATAAACTTAGTTTTTTTGTTGTTGTGTTGTTTTTTGCCAGCAAATTCTCCCTCATGCTTTTTATCATTTTTCACAGCCAGCAAAGTTGTTTCCTCAAATGCACAAAGCAGATCAAACACTTTCCAGTTGAAATGCCTCTGTAAGTCTCTGTCATCAAGAAGAGGCAACTAAACTCTGAAGTGTTTCATTCAATGGATTCACAGACTGGCTTCAAACTACCATTTCAGTCTCTTCTTTGGACATCGTCTCCTACAAACTTTATATTCTGCTACTTCAAAACATTAGGAATTTTTTCATGCTTTGGAGATTTTACAAGTACCCTATCACTAACCTGCTCTACCCTCTGCCTCCCCTTAACCTGAAGTGCTTTAGCAACTCTTGCTCGCTCTTACAACTATTTAGTAGGAGGCATGCTCCAGTCTTTGTACTTCTATAAAGTATTTTTTTTCACCATTCTGACTTAGAGCTTAATCATGAACTATCTTCCCTCTCTCCCACCATAGGGTAAGAATTTTGAGGGCAAAAACTGTGCCAGGTTCACCCCTAGGTTTTTTTCAACCCTAGAGTCTTTGGAACGAAGTGGATGTCTAATACAATGTTTGTTCAATAAATGAATGGCTAAATGGGTTGAGGGTAATTAATCAAAGAATAAATAGAATGGTGTAGGAGATTGTACCCCCTTGAAAAACTGCTTTTTTTTAATCTTATTTTTTTTAGAGGCAGGGTCTCACTCTTTGCCCAGGCTGTAGTGCATTGGTGCAATCACAGCTCACTGCAGCCTGGAACTTCTGGGCTCAGAAGTTATCCTCCCACCTCAGCCTCCCAAAGTGCTGGGATTACAGGTGTGAGCCACCATGCCCAGTCAAAAAGATGCCCCCCCCACCCCAAGATTTCTGCAAACAGCCTGGTCAAGGGAGTGCAGTATGAGCCTTTCCTTGTCTTTTCCTCTCCAAATTCAGATTGGCAGGAGAAAAAATTTATAAGAAATAATTGTTTGGGTATTATGACTTTTGTGATTTTTGGCTTGAGGACTTTTGTGATTAATCCTTTTCCTCCTGGAGATAGCCATTGTTTTCTCTTTGTCTCTGTCTTTTGTGTTGTTTGTCATAAGGAGGAAAATCATAGACTAGAATATTGGTGCAGGTCTGTAAGCCTGTTGTTTGAGCCAGCCTCACAGACTGGTGAATTTAAAGTTCTCAGGAGACTAGAGTCCCTTTAGGCAAATGTTGTTGTGGGTCCCCAATAAAAAAGAAATTTGATGAAGTCCTCCCTTCTGTTCTGAGAGCTTGAGTTAGATCTAGTAAGAGCATTCTCTGTTTTTTTTTTTCTTTTTTCTTTCTTTCTTTCTTTTTTAAAGAGACAAGGTCTTGCCCAGGCTGGAGTGCAATGTTGCGCTCCAAACTCCCAGGGTCAAACAATGCCTCAGCCTCCACGTACCTGAGACTACAGATGTGTACCACCATGCCCAGATAATTTTTTAAGTTTTTTAGAGACAGGGTCTTGCTATCTTGCCCACTATGGTCTCCAACTCCTGGCCTCAAGCGATCCTCCTGCTACTCAGCCTCCCAAATTGCTGAGATTATAGACTTGAGCCACCATGCCTCACCTCTGTCTATGTTTTTGCCCACTGGGAAGCACAGGTGATTGGGCCTGAGTCTGGAGGTGACTCGCTGTCAGGCAAGGACCCTAAAAAACACTAGCAAAATTTCCCACCTGGCTATGCCAGCAATCTGGGGAGTTTGTCTAAATAAAGTGTCTCAGCTCATACGAGGCCCTTGTTGTCTTTCCTCATTGTCTTATTAGTGATGAAAAAGTCCCATCTCCGTATTGCCTCCTAAGTGTCATAGGTCCGCAAGTCTGTGATTGCAGGTGCCTCACTTTTGTGCGACACTGGAGATACCATTTTCACAAACACCATTTTTGCTGCCTGTGACCATGAGGATCTCAGCTCGCTTTCTCTTTGGATGTTTTTGGGAATGACTTTCGATCATGAGGGCAGAGTCTTCTGCATCCTCTTTGGGGACAACTCTTGGTCCCTGGTTAAACCATAAAATGGATTATTGGTTTTGAGTCATAAAAGTCTTACTGGTTTTGCATCACATTTTGGAGCACGTATACCTTTGGAGATCCTAAACTGTCAAACGCCAGATGATGGATCTGGGATTTGAAAAAGCTTTTATGTTTAAAAGGATATTTAGAGAGCTCTCACCCTAAATAAACGTCGTATTGCTACCTATGGGAGGATCAAGTTGAAAGAAGGAAACAAGTGTATCATGGTTAGACTAGATAACTCCCTGAACAAAATTAGTAAGCATAAATTAGATTTAGACAAAAACTTAAAATTCACACCCACCAAAAATCATCCCCCCAACCCCACTTGTAAAATGCCTACTTGACAAAGCTTAGTGCTACCAGAAGAATTTACTGTTTGTCCCAGAAAATAACAATTGATAATAATAATAATGATATGCAGCAACCCTGTAATAGACAAAAATGCCCGAAAACTCCCTTTTAAAGGGACTAATTGAAAGTTTACATCCTTTCTCTTCCACCTTCAGCTGTAAAATATTCTACCACCCAAAACTGTCTTCTCAAGGACCTGAGGGCCATCTCTTTGATATGTAAACATCTAAGGAAATATTAATAACTTTGATTTCCAGCCCAAAAGTCACCTGGCTTTAATTTCTGTTGACTAAAACAATAACCTGAGACTAATGCTACTGTCTACATTAAATTATTATGTCAAGAAAAAAATTTTTTGAGTCTCCATCAACAATATTAATGAAAAGCCTTAGCCCTCATTGAGCAGGTAACTTTCACTTGTTCCATCTACCAGAAATACAATTCAGATTTTTTTTTAAAAAAGACAAAAATGCCAGCTCATATAAATTTGTGAGTTTTGTGTTTCTATATTTATAGCTGACCTGTGGCTAAAATGTTAAAATAATCTCTATTTGTTTCTGTCTTTAAATAAATTAAATCTTAAAATAAATAAATCTTTATATGTTTATGTGTGTATATATGTATGTACGTTGTACATACGTGACATTTCCTCACTTCATGATGGTATTACCAAATTAATAAATGAGTTCTATTCTAAGTTGGCTTAAAAAAAAACACTTATAAGTATTGCTAAAACACTCAGAAATATAATCAAATATATTATTTAATGGTGAAATATAACCAACATGTTTTCAAGTTTATCTGATATAAGATAATCTTTGGTAAATAAAACTAGTTTTGTTACAGCAGGTAGCTAGTCAGACATGAGCAGGGTAGGAGAGGGTTCCCTTTCCCCACAACCAGGAAGGTCAGACGACCATCAGGTGATGGACAAGCAGTCCTTAACTGTCTCTCTAAAATAATAACTGGTTGCAGCTGGCACCAGGGAACGGCAGTCTCCCAACAGATAGAAAGAGCCTGAAACTGTTGATCAGCAGCTTCCGGCTAAGATCGCAGGAGTTGGGTAAGTGGGCTCAAGCATGCGCACTAAAAGGCAAAATGGCGGATGACCTTCCTCTAGGAACACTGGATTTGCTAAGGGAAAAAAAATACCTCAAGTGGGCATGCGTACACGTCCAGTAAACACTGCGCATGCGGACCGTTTGAAGTGCTGGCAAGCCACTGAGCATGTGGACAGCCCACCCCAAGGAATGAATCAGGCGAGAAGGAATGCAAGACCCCAGAAGCATGCCAGCATATAAAACCCCAAGTCAGAAGGTCAAACCATGCACCTGATCTCTCAAGTCGCCCGCTTGGCCCTCTTCCACTTCACTTCCTTTCATTCCTACTCTGAAACTTGCCTCGGTCTCTCACTCTGCGTATGTCGGTCAGTTGAACTCTTTCTTCTAAGGAGGCAAGATGCGAGGATGCTGCATACCCGTATGGATTCACCGCTACTACCAGTTTAACATTATTTCTTTAATTAAAGAGAGTTACGTCTTCAAGTTGTCAACATAAAATATACATTTTATTCTACTTGGACTTACTAGTCAAACTAACATTATAACTACTGAGGTTTAAGACTATTAAACTTATAGATTGCATTTTAATCAGATTGAGTCATTACTCTGACAAACTATTTCAACAATAACTGTTTTATAGGACAGTGACTTAAAAATAGTTTCCAACATCTTTTTAGTTACTTGAAATCTTAAAGTTATACTAAGTTAAATGATGGATATTCATGAAATATGTAGATAATTTCAAAGAAAATAAAATACTAAAATACTAATTACTAAAGTTTATCTATTTAAGTTTACTTTTTTTTTTTTTTTGAGACAGAGTCTTGCTCTGTCGCCCAGGCTGAAGTGCAGTGGCGCCATCTCGGCTCACTGCAAGCTCCGCCTGCCGGGTTCACGCCATTCTCCTGCCTCAGCCTCCCGAGTAGCTGGGACTACAGGCGCCCGCCACCATGCCCAGCTAATTTTTTTGTATTTTTAGTAGAGATGGGGTTTCACTGTGTTAGCCAGGATGGTCTCGATCTCCTGAACTCATGATCCGCCCGTCTCAGCCTCCCAAAGTGCTGGGATTACAGGCGTGAGCCACTGCGTCTGGCGACTTTTGACTTCTTAATTTGGCAGAGACTAAAGGGATTTGGATCTGTTAATAAACCTGCTCTTTTGCCACATTGAGAAGTTGTACTGTTAGGAAGCATGCCTCTAGAAATTATGAAAGGATGTATTTATACCTGTGCTAATCTAGGACAGAATGTATGTTTGTAACTGACAGTTTATGATTGTTTATTTCTTCATTTTCACTGAAAGTTGATGTTACTAAGGGTTAAGAAATCTAATAAATATATGTAAATGAACTACTAGTAATAATAGGATGAAGAAACAAAACTCTGCAGGCAAAGCGTACAAGGAGAGTGAGATGTGTTTTTGTTAAAGAAAAATGACAGTGACTTTTATCCTAGAGTAGTTTAGAGGTCATTTAAATAAGAAAGACAAAAATAAAGGACAAAAATGTGAATTGATATGGAAAGTTGTAAAGGGTCAGTGAAAAAGAGAGACAGAGAGAAAGAGAACAGAAGAAGGGGAGAATCTTCCATTGTGTGGCCATGCTGGCTAAGACTGAATGGGTGTATTTATAAGGTTTTAAAGTATGAGCTTAGTAGTTGATATGGGTTAAATGTGTGTCCCCACCAAATCGCATGTTGAAATGTAATCCCCAGTGTTGGAGGTGGGCTCTGGTGGGAGGTGACTGTAATCATGGGGGCAGATTTGTCAAGAACGTTTTAGCACCATCCCTCTTGGTTCTGTACTCATGATAGTGACCGAGTTCTCATGAGATCTGGTCATTTAAAACTGTGTGGCACCTGAACCCTTACCCTCTGTTGTTCCTGCTCCTGCCATGTAAGATGCCTACTCCCCCTTTACCTTCTGCCATGATTGGAGGCTTCCCAATGCCTCCCAAGAAGCAGAAGCTGCTATGCTTCCTGTAAAGCCTGCAGAGCTATGAGTCAATTAAACCTCTTTTCTCTGTAAATTACCCAGTCTCAGGTATTTCTTTATAGCAACGCAAGAATGGACTAATATAGTAGTGTACTGATGCAAAACTACTTTTAAAATGAGCAAGTTTTCTTGGTTTATTAATCTATTTTTTGTTATTAGACAGGGTCTCACTATATTGCCTAGGCTGGTCTTGAACTCCTTGCCTCAAGCAATCCCCTCACCTTAGCCTCCTAAAGTACTGGAATTACAGGCCTGAGCCACTATACCCAGTAGTTGATTCTTGGTAAGAGATTATGAAATGTTTTCTTTACCTCTTGAGTGATACACCTAGGAAACAAATATTCCGTGCTTTATGTTGCACTTATTATGTCTTTGATTATTTCAGAAAACCAAGTTTTCTTGAGATTGAAAGAGTTAAAGTTTTTTATGATTATGTTATCTTCCATATTTATCTTGAAAATCTTTTATTGTCATTTTGGTTAAATAGATAACTAAGTATTGTTTCATAGTGATCTGTGATCCCATTTAATCAACTGTTCAAACCTTTCCACGTTTTTCACAACGTCCCTAAATCAAATTCTAAATGAAGTCTTCTTGACCTTGAATTGACTCTGGAATTTCCCAGAGGGCCCCTGGAAAACTCTCAAAGGATTTGTTCTCTCACTTTGTAAAAAGAGAGATGAGCTTATTTAATATGCTAAATTGCATGGGAAGTATTGTCAAATAAAGAAAAGATATTTAACCATTCCTGGGTTATATTTGTACGGATAAAATGATTTTTCAGAAATCGTATAAAATTCCTAGAAATCTGTCAGTGTCCTTGCTGTTCATGAGATGTCTTGGTATCACATTATTATCTTAAAATGCTGTATGTCAGAGAAACAGCCAAATTTCTTTATCAATTGACTTATAATGAACTCTCATCAGATCTTTAGACATGGCCATTTTAAGTCATTGTCATTTACAGATAATTATTGTTTTATGCCGATGCTTTTCTGAAGGCTCATGCAGTCAGCAGTAGGCCAGCATGCCTCATCTTCAACAAAGAAAGAGCATATTAGAGATTCATGAACAAAACCATGGCAGGTACTCTGGAGTACGGGCTTCTGCTGACATTGCTTAAATAACTTTAAGGTTATACCACTGGACCCAGTAAGGATTTCCAGAACTAATGAAGAAGCTGATGGATTCATAAATCCACTAACCTAAGATCAAGCAAAACAAGAATTAATTACATGGGACTGAATGAACTGATAAAAAACAATTATAATTTTTATGGCCTTTTTGAGTGAAACCTTGCTGGTTATTTAATGTTCTATGTTCTGGATGTCAGGAAACCCTTTCTAAAAGCTACCTATAATTCACAGTAATTTAATAGATTATGTCTTCATAAACAAAAATGAAATATTTATCTTTTGCCCCTACCTAATCTCTCCAAAATTCAGAAATGCTTATTGAGTATTCCAATTTTCATGGCAATATAGTTATTTGCCTAAGTTCCATAAGAATCTGTTCTCCTTGGAACAGAACACAATTGAAAACATTGGCTGTCCTACTAAGGCTTTGACTGCAGTGTGGTGTTTGAGAATAATGTGTGTGGAATCACATATAACCCAATAGTTTTAAGGAACTAAGGTTGACTATATGGCACCAATGCTTACAAAGCTCTCTTGGAAAAGACTGGTGTCTGGTTTATAGCGTTCCTAGCTTTACAGGTGGGTAAGGAAGGTAACTTTCTGGCAGGCCCAGGAAACTCATAATGTTTTAGAATCCTCAAGAAAAGGGAAATTCACCCCAATCTATAGGTATTACAGATAAAGTCTAATGGCTAGTTCTTGGCTTGGCTTACTACTCTCAAGAGCTTTTAAAAGTCTATTCTGAGAGTCCTTATTAAAAGTTCCAGAAGAGCAAACACAAAAAAGCCTACGTGCTAAATTACTATTCTTGCTGCACTTATTATGTAAATAATCTGGCCAAGTTTAATGAGAGTAGACTCAGTTGGCAAACGCAAACAGACATATTTGAGTGTTTTTGATCACATTGGGGGTGATTGTAGAAAGAAATTTTATGTTTTAATGGAAAACTATAACCCACCTTTGTGAATGTTCATTATCATTGAGATATTTCCCCGCTTTGTAAACTGAATCCTGCCATCTTGTAAATAATGTTTCCAGTCTTCTCTCACCCTTGTGACTTGGCATCACTGAGAACCACAATTGCCCTTTTCTTGGAGCCCTGGAAGCTGAAGTTGGACAACTGAACCTAACTTCAAAGGAATTATCGCTACTGTAGTTTGGACCACTCAGGAAGCTCACCAGAACATGTTCCTTCAAACTCCGGGAAATGCGCGTGACTGAGACTGCCCCGTCATCCTCAATCCACCATCTAAAGACACTTCATCCAACATTTATTTATTTATTTATTTATTTTTTTACTTGTTTATTTTTAAGACAGGATCTCACTCTGTCACCCAGGCTGGAGGGCAGTGGTGTGATCATGGCACACTGCAGCCTAGATCTCCTGGGCTCAAGCAATCCGTCCACCTCAGCCTCCCAAGTAGTTGGTACCACAGGTGCATACAACCACATTTGGCTGACTTTATTAGAGATGGGGTCACACTGTGTTGCCCAGGTTGATCTTGAACTCTTGGCCTTGAGCAATTCTCCCACTTCAGCCTCCCAAAATGTTGGGATTATAGACGTGAGCTACCGCACCCAGCCTTGAATCCGACATTTAGAAATCTTGCCAACTGACTGCCTTCTGGACTCAAAAACTGGCTTTAGAGTCTGCTCCAACCGTTAATCTTCTTTGTTTTTCTTTTGTTTTCATAGAAATGCCTCTCTTTAAGTGTGTGATTATTCACATAGCATAAAGGCCAAACTTCAGAGGGGTGCCCTACTCCCACCTGCATGCTGCCTCCTGAAATGAGATACAACTGTTGAAGCTGACTGTTTCCTGGTTTAGTGAGATCAGTGGGAATGTGCTGAGATTTGCTCTTTTCTGCTTATTTATTCTTGTTCTGATCTATATTCTTTCCCTTTGCGGGTCCCTTACCTCTCAGGAACTAACCCAAATCTTCTCTTTATAGCCACCAACTCAGCTTTTGAGGTATGCAACTCCCTGGACAGTTCCAGCTGGGTAGAGATGAAGGAGGTTGAAATATGCCACCCCAAAATATGCTACTTTGGCATAAGGATTATTTTGAGCTGAAGGCAACTGATAAACAATGGATGCAGGAACAGTTCTCTGTCTTTCCCTTGTACACCTAAAAGCAGAGCAAAATTTCTCTTTGAAGTAGGTGCCCTCTCCCCCACACCACCAGGAAGAAAAAAGTGACCCATGTTATAAGGATGGGGAGTCAACACTGAGATGAGTTTGCATAAACAAAACTTACTAAAATAGTCCTTACCTTCTGACATGGTTTGGCTGTGTCCCCACCCAAATCTCATCTTGAATTGTAGTCCCCATAATCTCCACGTGTCATGGAAGGGACCTGGTTGGAGGTAATTGAACCATGGGGGCAGTTACCCTCATGCTGTTCTCATGATAGTGAGTGAGTTCTCACAAGATATGATGGTTTTATAAGGGGCTTTCCCCCCTTTTGCTCAGCACTTCTCCTTGCAGCCGCCATGTGAAGAAGGATGTGTTTGCTTCTCCTTCTGCCATGATTGTAAGTTTCCTGAGGCCTCCACGCCCTGCAGAACTGCGAGTCAATTAAACCTCTTTCATTTATAAATTACCCAGTCTTGGGCATGTCCTTATAGCAGTGTAAGAATGAACTAATATACCTTCCATTAGTTTCTCTTATACATTTTCTAGTCACTTCTCCACAATTCGCCACTCCTTGATGCCCAAACCCTCTTTCCTTGGTTAAGAAGGGTTTATAAACCCCCTAGTCTAACCACTTCTTTGATTTTCACTGATTTTCTACAAGCTCTTGTGCATATAAATATTAATAAAATTGTGGGGCTGGGCACAGTGGCTCACACCTGTAATCCCAGTACTTTGGGAGGCCGAGGTGGGTGGATCACCTGAGGTCAGGAGTTCGAGACTAGGCTGACCAACATGGAGAAACCCAGTCTCTACTAAAAATACAAAATTAGCTGGTCATGGTCGCGCATGTCTGTAATCCCAGCTACTTGGGAGGCTGAGACAGGAAAATCACTTGAACCCAGGAAGGGGAGGTTGTGGTGAGCCGAGATCGTGCCATTGCACCCCAGCTTGGGCAACAAGAGCGAAACTCTGTCTCAAAAAAATAAGTAAATAAAATAACATAAAATAAAATTGTGTGCCTATTATTAATCTTTCATTATTATTGTTTACAGTCCCTCATTTGCCGAACCTAGAGGAAGAGCTAAAGTTTTTCCTTTCCAACAGTCCCCTCGCATGTTCCTCCAGCCCTAGGCTAGTCATTTACACGTGTTAGTTCTCTGCACAGCGGCAGCTTTGATGTGGACCAGAGAAAAGTCAACTGTTTAGTACTAAAAATTGCCTTGACTTCCCACTTCTGTGGACCCAATGCCTCTGAAAACACTTGCAGAAACATGTCAATCTGTAAGTTAAAAAACGATAATTATGCTAAATTTAAATTGTTTATCATTTTAGGTGTCATTTTAGAGATTTTGCTTTTTTTTTTTTTGATACAAAATCTCTCTCTGTCGCCCAGGCTGGAGTGCAATGGCACAATCTCGGCTCACTGCAACCCCTGCCTCCCAGGTTCAAGTGATTCTCCTGCCTCAGCCTCCCAAGTAGCTAGGATTACAGATGCCTGCCACCACACCCAGCTAATTTTTGTATTTTTAGTAGAGACGGGGTTTCACCATTTTGGCCAGGCTGGTCTCGAACTCCTGACCTCAGATGATCCATCTGCCTCAGCCTCCCAAAATGCTGGGATTACAGGCGTCAGCCACCGTGCCTGGGCGAAATTTTGCTATTTCTGATAAATTCTATACAATAAGACTCAATTTTATCTCATGTAACCCCAATAAAAGAGTTAAAAATTATTAGAATATGGGCACCCGGATGTGAAACATTTGAATCAGAAGACAGGTATTACATTTTTAGTTTTGAGTCTTACTAGCTGCGTGATTCTGGGCAACTTACTGAAAGTCTGAATTTATTTCCTTATGTGTAAAAGGAGAATGAGAACTTACATCTGCTTTTCCTATGTTACATAATTTCATCCTTAATTACAGTAAAGATTACATGAGATGTATGCATGTATTGCTTAAGTACTAAATAGAATTTAATTTCTAATATAGACAGAAAAGAGATTCTAGGCTTGTCAATTATTTTTCATGTTTATAAAATTTAACCTATGAATTAAAATAATAGTGATAATGAAGCAATTGGGACCTAATATATATAATCAGTCATTTTAAAAAGACAGAGAAGAACTCAAATGAAAGACAAGCCCTACATGATCCCATGCACCCTGGTTAACCAGTCTCCCTCCCACACATAGGTACCTGTCCTTTCTAATTTTATTTTATTTTATTTTATTTTGAGACAGGGTCTTACTCTGTCCTCCAGGCTGGAGTGCAGTGGCGCAATCATAGCTCACCGCAACCTTGACCTCCTGGGCTTAAGCAATCCTCCCTCCTTAGTTTCCCAAGTAGCTGAGACTACAGGCACGCACCGCCATGCCCAGTTAATTTTTTACAAGATATTACTTTTTTAGAAATGGGGGTCCCACTCTATTGCCCAGGCCGGTTTTAAGTTCCTGGGCTAAAGCAATGTTTCTGCATGAGCCACCATACCTGGCCAATCCTTTCTAGTTTTAGATGAAAATGTGTTGAGCAATTTGTAAAATGTTCAGAGGTTTTCTCTGGTAGTCAACCCAGGTAGAATAACAAAGAAAGAACTTTACTAACATCTAATATTCTGTTAACTACTGCTTAGGGGGAAGAGCTAAAACCAAGAAACCTGCTGAGAAATTTAACATTGTGTCTGGGGGGTTTTGCTAAAATCTACAGGGCTTCTGTGAAAAAATTGAACAATTTCCTTCTTACCTAGCACTATTTGTTCAGTTTAATATCGTCTGTCTTTGTAAAAGTCCTGGAGGAATCTTTTCAAATTATTATAAATATATTACATTTCCCCAGGCCACCACAGAGTGGTAATTCTGTTCAGAAATAACTGGTCTGATAAAGTTCACCAAGAAGATCTTATTTCACGAATTAGAGAAAGTAATTTGAGAATATGATAGACTGGACTGGGAAGGTCACTTTTTTTCTCTGTGCTGATATGAAAAAACAGAACTTCTGATGTATTAGTGTGTTCTCACGCTGCTAATAAAGACATACCCCAAACAAACAAACAATAACAAAAACCAAACCAAACAGGCTGGGCACAGTGGCTCATTCCTGTAATCCCAACACTTTGGGAGACTGAAGCTGGTGGATCACCTGAGGTCAGGAGTTCGAGAGCAGCCTGGCCAACATGGCAAAACCCCATCTCTACTAAAAATATAAAAATTAGCTGGGCGTGGTGGCGAGTGCCTGTAATCCCAGCTACTCAGGAGGGTGAAGCAGGAGAATCCCTTCAACCTGGGAGGCAGAGGTTCCAGTGAGCCGAGATCACACCACTGCACTTCAGCCTGAGCGACAACAGTGAAACTCTGTCTCAAAACAACAACAACAACAAAGACATACCCAAGACTGAGTAATTTATAAAGAAAGAGAGGTTTAATGGACTCACAGTTCCACATGGCTGGGGAGGCCTCACAATCATGGTGGAAGGCAAAGGAGGAACAAAGTCACATCTTACATGGTGGCAGGCAAGACAGCATGTGCAGGGGATCTCCCCTTTATAAAACCATCACATCTCCTGAGACTTATTGACTATCACAAGAACAGTACAGGAAAGACCTTCCCCCATGATTCAATTACCTGCGACAGGATCCCTGCCATGACGTGCGAATTATGGGAGCTACAATTCAAGATGAGATTTTGGGTGGGGACCTAGTCAAACCATATCACCTGGTCACTGTTAGCTGTAATTATTAGTATTGCCCACTAAGTGTATTTCAATGTAGAAGCAAAGAATCAAAGGGAAATACATCAGAATCACAGAAGGAATGGAAAATTTTTTATGTTTCTCTGTATTTTTTTGTAGTTTTCTTTGTCTATGTTACACAACTTGTAAAGAATATTTAGCATGACTACAAGCCATTCCCTGGCTAGAATTTGTATACAGGACCCAAATTACACACTTTATGACTTTATGATGCATACCGTATTTGAAGATTTGGAAACAGGGGGTGTACATAATTTACTACCAAGGACAATGAGGCTGAATGCACAGACACAAAGGGCATGATTCGTTAATTGCCCAGGGCAGAAAGGATGATTCGTTAATTGCCCAGGGCAGAAATTCAGTCTGAATAAATCTGGATACTAGTTTTTCTAAGCTCTCATTTTCATTAAATGCTGGATTTTCACATTTTTAGTTTTATATTAGTTTTTGTTGTCTGTCTCCAACTGTCCATTTAGCTTTTATATATGGCCACTAAATAAAATTCTTTTTGTTAATTTGGTAATTTGGGCTTTTTATTGTGGCTGATTGCTACATAATTGATCAAGAGAACAGGATAATTCTTTGATCCCCTCCCCGATTGAGATGGGCTCCTCTTTGTCCATTTCAGCTGGGTAGGATTAAAAAAAATTAACAAATGGATCACTTTGGCTTTTATGTGGAGACAATTCATGTGTTAAAAAGCAGTATAATCATATTATAAACATTAAAGAGAGGGTTAAATTAGAATACGACAAATTAGTATGAATGTGAATATGAATAGATATATGGAAGAAATAAGCCAAAAATATTAAGAATATCTCTGGTAGGGCAACTATGGGTTATTTATAGTCCCTGGAAGTTTCCAAATGTTCTACAATAAACATGTATTACTTTTATCATCAGAAAGAGAAGTAAATTTTAAAGGGATGCTTATAAATCAGCACCTTAAAAGAAGGAACACTTCTGTTCATCTTTGAATTCCTTGCAGTACAGTTTAATTGAGAGAAGTGTTTTATTATTGTAAAAGCCACTTGATTACACCACCGCATTTGTTACAAACAAACAAGCAATTAAGAAGAAAAACTATTACCAAGTGAGGTGATTGCTTATTAAGGAAAAAAAATCATTTTTGTGTTTCCTTTTTCATTATGCTACCATTTCCTTGAAAACACCTTTAATATTTCTTCTTTTAAGAAAAGGATAGATTTTATAACCATAGAATTTCAGGGTTAGAAGGAACCTTAAATTCTGTCTATTCCAACATCATCTGGGATTATCCAACCCAAACCTCAAATCCTCCAACAGTGGGGAACTCATTATCTTTCAAGTCAAAGTTCATCCTTGCAACTTCGGGCAACGTTAAGAGCAAAACTGGCGTATTTGCATTTATTTAAAATTTTTCTTCTGGTAGAGAATAAAGATGCTGGCAATTGATTTAATTTTGTTTTTAATAACAATCTACTTTAATGTACCACATTAGCTGAGGGATGACAATTAGCACAGGGAAAGGCTGCCATTTCAAATGAGGTAATTTTAAGAATGTCATTGTATCTGTTTGAGATGCATTTCCTTCTATACCAGTTGGTTTTTCAATTGGATGTCTAGGAAGAGGTAATCCTCCTTTCTAAAACAACAAAATGACTTGCATTATTTAATTTTAAACAAAGAAGAAATAATTCAACGACAAATATAAAAGGTAGTCGCTTTTGGCGGGTCATCTGAAGTTTGTTATTTTCTGAGATAGGAAATGGGCTTGGGGAGGGAGCATGCCCCAGTGAGTGGTCTGTTAAGCAGCTCTAATCCAGACTCTGTTTTTTCTTCTTAGGGGCCTCGGAACCTGTCATTCAGTTTCTTAGTTCATTTGTTCTAATGGGTGCGAGTCACTAGTCTGCTGTCTTAGGAGATTAACAAGAAAAGAGGCTCTGGTTTACAATAAATATCTGAAGCTTCCCAATTCTGTGGATACCTAATTTAACACACAGAAGGGTTGTTAATTACCTCCATTTGGGTAAGCACGGTAAAGTTGCCATTGGAAATCCCTGGCAGTAGGGTTTGTTTTTAAAGTGACGAAACAAACAGAGGCCTTTAAGCTCTATCTTGGATGGAAAAGCTCTGTGTTAATTACAATCCAGTCTCCACCTTATTTTTATTTTCATTATGACACTATGGTTTCAGAAACATTTCAAACAATTCTTGTTAATACTGTTGGCTGAAAATACATGAATTTAACCCCCCAGCCTCCCCTCCCCACCAGACACACGCTCAAAATTATTTGTTTAATAACATTTGTTTAATGAAACAAGTGCCTAGACTGGGACAGACAGTTCTGAGAAACTAGGACTGTGAGAATACAAAGAATACTAAAGGTTTCCAATCAATGGAAAGGCAGCGGTGAATACAGATGTTACTCAGAACACAGGGACAGAAAACAAGATTCATTTAAAATATTTCTTGGGTTCGTACACTTTCTTTTCACCTCGGGAGTCCTCATATTTTAGAGTTTATTTACTTGAAAAATAAAGGATCCATTCTAAGTTACTTAAGGCCATCTGTCTATAGGATGATATTAATCAAGTCCTCGGAGTGTTTCACAAGCTAAGCTAAGTGTTGCACTGCAACTCAGATCTGGAATGTATTGAGAGAGGTCTTCTATATGGATGTATGCTTTCTACAAAAAATAAAAATAAAAAAAAAAAGATGAATGGGAAGAAAAGAGGCAAAAGCAAAATTCTAGGAGTATTGGTGCATGGAAAAAACTGAAAACAAAGTTGCAAAACCAAATACCAAATGTCACACAGGTCAACTGAAAGTAAATCTATCAAGAACTCAGCCTCCTAATCCAGTGCTGTGACCGAATAATTGACTCCCATATAACTCAATTCCACAAGGATTTATTGGCCACCTCGAGCATGTGCTCAACATTGTGCTAGGCCCTGATGAATAATAGACACAATCTGGTCCCTATGACTGGGAAGAAAATGGCTTTTTTTTCTTTTTTTCTTAATGTATTGACTAAGGTTTTATGTCTCAGCTGGATACATTTCTTTGATGAGTGAAATAATTACTGGGATTATATTGAAAATGTAGCTTTGTGTAGAATACATGATATTCTATACTGACATTTCTTGGTTATACAGCATATTTGACTTGACATTTGCAATACAGAATTTAGTCTAGTTTTCCACCTTTTCAAAAGTGAACAAGCTATAGTAAAAGGATATAAGGGGGAATGACACCCCATCTAATTCCCAGGTAATCACAAACAAAGGCAGCCTCTGTGTATATCCCTTTGGCCTCACAAATCTCAAAGAGGAAGTGGCCCAAGTTTAGGAAGGTGCTATCAGATCCAGGTGTATTACTGTGGATCTTCCATTGTGCAAGTGGGCACTCCACACTCATTTCTATGAATACATTATAATTCCCAGAGACATTCTTGGAGCCAACTGAAACAGCTTTTTCCTCTAGCAGCTATGCAGATGGCTAGAGCCTGGGGAGCCATTCTAAGCCAGACTGCCCAGGGAGAGAATCTCTAGTACCTAGTATGTATCCAATAACATAGGGTTAACTGAAGGGAAGGGAAGTGAAGCTTCTATTTCGTTTGCACAGAAGAACATTTTGCTCATAACCTCGCAGTCTCACAACCAAATTAATCTGCTTGTTCCCAGTCTCATCTTAAACTATGTAAGCAGTAAAACATCTTTTTCTACACAATAGGATTGACTGGGAAATTTATTAAAATAGTAATTTTTATAAGCATATCAAAATAATAGATTCAAAGGTGTATCTCCTTGAATATATCCTCTTTGTGCTATAATATAATGAGACTCACTTTCTTGTAAATTGGTTATTTACGATTAGTTCTAATAGTACTAATCTAAGAAACTAAGAGAAATTTCAATAGTAGCCACAATAATTGTGTTGATATCAAATTGATCATCTCTAAGAGATGTTGCTCACACAATATGCTAGGTCCGTCTCATACAATATGCTAGGTCCATCTCATCTTCCAGGATTTCTGCAAGGTAGGGATAGTTAACCACATCATAGAGATTATTTAGGAACTGTAACAATTAAGCAGTGACACCTTGAGATGAAGGGGGAAAAATTAGTTATCTCAAGAACATTTGTAAACGTTACCCCTTAATATACTATGTATTCTTCTGAAACCATCAACACAGCCATACCCAAAAGTACCAAGAAAATAAAATGTAAGATTGGAGATGGGGCAAAGTCACAACAGGAGTGCTGAATGGTGATGGACACACAGAGATCAGAACGAGATGGACAAGTCCTTCACTTTAAGGACAAAAAGGGTGGCAAGCACTCTTTCTTTTTCAAACTTGGCTACTTTTTTAGGTGTGAAAAATAAAACAAAGGGGTGAGTGGGCAATTTTAGTAAAGAAATAATAAACCTTGAACACAAAAAGGGTAACATTTCTTGAGACAAATGATTTTGGTCTCTGGCAGTTGTTTGGGGCTTTAGGTGTCCTTCGGCTCTAACGTACTGATCTTTCTTCATGTGGCCGTGAGGGAAAGGAGTTATGCTTCTGCTCCATATTTAATACCAATGATACCAATAGAATGCTTCATAGCTACTGAGTACTGAAACAATGCTGATCAACTATCACCCACTTCATGAATCACAAAGCCTGGCTCAAGAACAGTCCTGCATATCATTATGCCCCAGTACCTGCTCATTTGCACTGAGCATCAATTCTAAAACTGGAGGGCACATCAGAATTGCATGGAGGCCTTGTTAAAATACAAGCTGAGCTACACCCCCAGGCTCCTGATTCAGTATGTCTGTTGTGTGGCCCCCAATTTTTTTTTTTTTTTTAAGCAGAGTCTCATTCTGTCACTCAGACTGGAGTGCAGTGGCACGATATCAGTTCACTGCAGTCTTGGACTCCCGGGTTCAAGCAATCCTCCTACCTCAGACTCCCCTGTAGCTAGAACTACAGGCATACGCCACTATGTCCAGCTAATTTTGTTTGTTTTTTATAGAGATGGGGTCTCACTATGTTGCTCAGGCTAGTCTCAAACTCCTAAGCTCAAGATATTCTCCTACCTTGGCCTCCCAATGGGATTATAGGCATGTGCCACCACATCCAGCTGCAAGAATTTATATTTTTAACAAGTTCCCAGGTGAAGCTGATACTGCTGCTCCAGGTACTACACTTTGAGAACCACTTCCCCACAGGGACCTACAATTTAAGTGTATTCAGAGCATCCAAAGTCACACATAAAGAATAATGAGGGAGGACCAAGGAGTCTTTCAATCAGACTCCAAATACAATGTTCTGGAAGAGGCTTGAAACATTAATCTCTTAAATATTAAAGTGGCGGTGATGACAACATTTTGGATGAGCCAAAACTTGGCTGTATTTTCCACTGACATAATATTTGCCAGCTATTGTTAAGTGAAATCCTTTTACAGATATTTGGAGAGCCATTCTGAGTTATTATTTTAAATATTTAGCTTCCGTCATTTAATATTTTTGATTATCTGCAGTCCTGGGCTCACAAACTCTGGGTCCTTCACCAGGAAGAAACCTGGGAGTCTCCTTAAGAAAAGTCTGCCTGTGGTCCTGCTACATTAGGTAGGCAGACATGAGCAGGGCAGGACATTGTCCCCCGCCCTAACCAGGAATGTCAGGCCACTATCAAGTGCTGAACAGGTGGTTGGTAACTGTCTCTCTAAAATAACTGGTTGCAGCCAGCTCTAGGGAAAGGCAGTCTTTTTATAAATAGGAAAAATCTGAAACTGGTGATTATCAGCTTCCCGATAAGGTCCCAGCAGTTGGGCAGGGGGCTCACACATATGCACTAAGAGGCCAAATGGCAAAGTTTAACTGGTACATGACCTTCTGGGGGCATTCACCCGAAGAACGCCTCAGGTGAGCATGTAAACACACTGCTCATGTAGTTCACTGGCAGTGTGTTTACACTGCCAGTAAACAAACTGCGCATGCTCACTTCCGAAGCACTAGCAGGCCACCACACATGCGGCAGCCCATGCTAAAGGAAGAATCAAGGGAAAAGGGATGTGAAGTGCTGGAAATAGGCCAGCATATACACCCCCAAGTCAGAAGGTCAAATCCCTGCGCTTGACCTCCAAGATGTCTGCTTGGCCCTCTTCCAAGTGCACTTTACTTTCTTTTCATTCCTGCTCTAAAGCTTTTTAATAAACATTCACTCCCTCTCTAAAACTTGCTTCAGTCTCTTCTGCTTTATGCCCCTCAGTGGAAGTTTTTATCCTAAGGAGGCAAGAATTGAGGTTGCTGCAGACCTGCACGGATTCGCCACTGGTAACAATCCCAGCCCTGGGCCAGGTGACTGTCGTTACTTGAAACTCTGAAGTGTCACTCTGATCTAGATGCTACAGATTTCTGTGTCATCTGAGGCTCCTCCCCTCCACCCACTGTCTCTCCATTTCTGCCTGCCTGTTCCATAGATCACGGAGTTAAGAGAGCATCACTGAACAATTCATGGAAGCTGTAGCTAGACTACAAGCAGTTGCCACCATGCCTGGCTAGTTTGTTTGTTTGTTTGTTTGTTTTGGTAGAGATGGGGTTTTGCCATGTTGCCTGAGCTGGTCTCTGACTCCTGGGCTCAAGTGGTCTGCCTGCCTTGGCCTCTCAAAGTGCTAGGATTACAGATGTGAGCTACTGTGCCCGGCCTAATGGGACCTTTAAGCTATTTTGGGGGGTATTTCCCAAGTGGTCAGAAGTATAATGATCTCTCTTTTCAATGGCTTCATTTGCTCCCACATTTCATTTCATATGTTACCATCACAATTCTAAGAGAAAGATTACTTTCACCTTCCCAGTCTTCCATGAATTCCTCTGATTTTGCTCTGGCAATGTACTTGCTCAAACAAGCTTGAATCTTAATAATCTTTCTCTTTATTGCAGATTATAAGAACGAAAAATATGCTAAAAGTAATGAAATCAGAGTGAGTGAGTGATTGGAAATTCTGTTCTTCATAAAATATTTGGGTGAAATAATGGAAGACTCCACCAGTCCTACTAGAAACAAGGTCTGAGATTAAAACCAAACAAAACAAAAAATCAAAGCACAATAGAGAAGAAAGTGCTGCAAGTTAATCAGCCAGCAGGATGCCTTTCATTCAGGGGTAGACTGCGGTGCTCTAAGAAACCACAGTCTCCAGAAAGACCCCTTCTAATGGAGCCCAACAATTAGAACCATGAGCTGCCTTTGTACCCTTGTTGCACAACTTCGTCCCTTTAAAATAGATCTGTCACTAATGACTGAAGGCTGCATGCAAATTTACCTCACTCCACAACCATCTGCTGAGCATTCTTAGTTCTGACTCTGGTTGAAAGGGACGGTAACGAGTTGCCTGAGTAGACCTGCTCTCTTTAAAAATCCTTAAGACTCTGACGTGTAGAGAAATGCTTCTGATCCACAGAAACCAGATTGTATTCCCCAGCAGATGCTGCATGCCCTGATTTTCAGAGTTCAGTGGCACCAAATGCTCACAAGACAGTCTGCACTCCAGGGAATAGGCATACGGAGGCAGTCTCAAGCAATCCAAGGGTAAAATGCTGCACATTTCATTTGCTCTTGGATTTCTAAAATCAGTTGGCTCTTATCTCTGAAATGGCAGAGTACAAAGATACTTGCCCACCCTCGTGGAATCAAAAGCTTACTTTTGGGAGGAAAATTAGGCTATGAGAGAAGATCAGAAGTCACCAAGCCCTGCCTTACAAGCAAGAATTAAAAAAATACCAACCTCCAAAAATGTATCTTTTCTGATCAATTTCTCTCTCTGTAAGACTTAAGAAGTCAAGTGAATCCAAGTTGCATTACGTTTCCCTTTACCCTCATGGCATAGAAATTGAGCAATAGGTGGGGTCACGGGCACATTTGAGGCAGTATTGCAGCTTTTAGTCAGAACTCGTTTTTACCCAACTTCTGTTTTTTTTTTTTGTTTTTTGTGTGATTTTTTTTTTTTTTGAGTTTGAAAATCCAATACTGTTTTACATGCTATTTTTTTTATCAATAGTGGAAACTCAGAAATTTAAAAGATGAGATTTTCCTTTGCCAATTAGGTTCATTTGGCAAAAATGTACTTTATATGTTTTTAATTTTAAAAATATGATTTATTTCTCCACATCCTCTCCAGCACCTGTTGTTTCCTGACTTTTTAATGATTGCCATTCTAACTGGTGTGAGATGGTATCTCATTGTGGTTTGATTTGCATTTCTCTGATGGCCAGTGATGATGAGCATTTTTTCATGTGTCTTTTGGCTGCATAAATGTCTTCTTTTGAGAAGGGTCTTCATATCCTTCGTCCACTTGTTGATGGGGTTGTTTGTTTTTTTCTTGTAAATTTGTTTGAGTTCATTATAGATTCTGGATATTAGCCCTTTGTCAGATGAGTAGATTGTGAAAATTTTCTCCCATTTTGTAGGTTGCCTGCTCACTCTGATGGTAGTTTCTTTTGCTGTGCAGAAGCTCTTTAGTTTAATTAGATCCCATTTGTCAATTTTGGCTTTTGTTGCCATTGCTTTTGATGTTTTAGACATGAAGTCCTTGCCCATGCCTATGTCCTGAATGATATTGCCTAGGTTTTCTTCTAGGGTTTTTATGGTTTTAGGTCTAACATTTAAGTCTTTAATCCATCTTGAATTAATTTTTGTATAAGGTGTAAGGAAGGGATCCAGTTTCAGCTTTCTACATATGGCTAGCCAGTTTTCCCAGCACCATTTATTAAATATGGAATCCTTTCCCCATTGCTTGTTTTTGTCAAGTTTGTCAAAGATCAGATAGTTGTAGATATGTGGCATTGTTTCTGAGGGCTCTGTTCTGTTCCATTGGTCTATATCTCTGTTTTGGTACCAGTACCATGCTGTTTTGGTTACTGTAGCCTTGTAGTATAGTTTGAAGTCAAGTGTGTGATGCCTCCAGCTTTTACACTGTTGGTGGGATTGTAAACTAGTTCAACCATTGTGGAAGTCAGTGTGGCAATTCCTCAGGGATCTAGAACTAGAAATACCATTTGATCCAGCCATCCCATTACTGGGTATATACCCAAAGGATTATAAAACATGCTGCCATAAAGACACATGCACACATATGTTTATTGTGGCACTATTCACAATAGCAAAGACTTGGAACCAACCCAAATATCCAACAATGATAGACTGGATTAAGAAAATGTGGCACATATACACCATGGAATACTATGCAGCCATAAAAAATGAGTTCATGTCCTTTGTAGGTACATGGATGAAGCTGGAAACCATCATTCTCAGCAAACTATCGCAAGGACAAAAACTAAACACCACATGTTCTCACTCATAGGTGGGAATTGAACAATGAGAACACATTGAACAAAAAGAACAAAAAGAAATTGAACAAAAAGAACACACGGACACAGGAAGGGGAACATCACACACCGGGGCCTGTTGTGCGGTGGGGGGAGTGGGGAGGGATAGCATTAGGAGATATACCTAATGTTAAATGATGAGTTAATGCATGCAGCACACCAACATAGCACGTGTATACATATGTAACAAACCTGCACGTTGTGCACATGTACCCTAAAACTTAAAGTATAATAAAAAATAAAAAATAAAAAAAAATATGATTTATTTGCTTACTCTGGATTTTTCATATTCACTTCAGTAACATGTATCAGACACCTGCTATTAACTAAATCTAGCATTTATTTATTAACTAAATCTGCTATTAGCTAAATCTGCTATTAACTAAATGAGAGTTGGCATTAAGTTCCAGCAATTCTGGGTCGGGCACAGTGGCTCACGCATGTAGTCCAGCACTTTGGAAGGCTGTGGCAAGTGAATTGCTTGAGGTCAGGAATTTGAGACCAGCCTGGCCAACATGGCGAAACCCCACCTCTACTAAAAATACAAAAATTAGCCAGGCACGGGGGCACACGCCTGTAATCTCAGCTACTCAGGAGGCTGAGGTAAGAGAATTGCTTGAACCCAGGTGGTGGAGGTTGCAGTGAGCCAAGATCATGCCCCTGCACTCCAGCCTGGGTGACAGAGCAAGACTCCATTCCAAAAAAACAAAAAAATTCCAGCAATTCTGTAGCCTCTTGAGGAAATAATGGTGTATTTAAAAACTTGCTTTTACATTCTTTTGAGGTCAAACAGTAAATGTAGCAAAGAGTAAAAATAATTTCTGGAAAATAAAAAATTCAAAAATTCTAGCACAATGTCAACTTTGACTATATCCTATTATCAAAGGCTTCTCCAGATTAATATTCCTGTGTCCTAATAACCTGGGTGGCATAAGTAGAGTTTCATTGCATTTATGGATTCTTAAAGGGCAGCTTTCCTCTTTGTACTATGAGGGACACTTACAGTACAGTAGGTGCCTGGAATTTGATAGCTATCTGAATAAGAACTCCCGCTATTATTTTGTGTTAGTTATAACAAAATATAAAAGGATTATTCAGTAAGAAATTCTGAGGCTGGGTGCGGTGGCTCACGTCTGTAATCCCAGCATTTTGGGAGGCCAAAGTTGGTAGATCCCTTGAGGTCAGGAGTTCGAGACCAGCCTGGCCAACACGGCAAAACCCTGTCTACTAAAAATACAAAAAATTAGCCGGGCATGGTGGGCGGGGGGAGGGGGGGCGGGGTGGGCAGTGCCTGTAATCCAAGCTACTCGGGAGGCTGAGGCAGGAGAACTGGTTGAACCCAGGAGGCGGAGGTTGCAGTGAGCTGAGATCACTCCATTGCACTCCAGCTTGGGCAATAAGAGTGAAACTCCGTCTCAAAAAAAAAAAAAAAAAAAAAGAAAGAAAGAAAGAAAGAAAGAAATAAGTGCAAATTGAGGGAAATATAATTTGCAAGGCTCATTTATTCAAGGATAACTTTAGGGGGTTGAATGGGAAAGATATAATTGGTATGATCACCTAAATAAGAGGTATTATGAGATTTGAAAGAAAAGATTACAACTTTAAGGGGAAACTTAATTAGATAGAATTGCCACAGAAGCAGCAACTTCTCTCAGGAGTTTAAAATGCAATATTCTGACAACTGTTTACTTGTTTGGTTAATATGTGTGTTCTCAGTGAAGCAGGAAAACAAACTAGTAGTTAATTTCATTTTCCTTTCTTCTTCCTTTCTCCAACCTACTTCCTTCCTTCTTGAGTGTCTGCTTTGCAGCTACCATTAAGGATATGAAATAAAAAAGACAGGGACTCTGCCTTTGAGGAGTTTGTGGGGTGGAGAAAGAGGACAGACAGATATGTAAACAATTAAGGAAAGATAGAAGCTTATTATTACTATGAGAGAGGAAGCAGAAAACTGAAGAAAGGAGGGAGAGCAGATTGGGTGCTGTGGCTCACGCCAGTAACCCCAGCACTTTGGGAGGCTGAGAAGGGCGGATCGCTGGAGGTTAGGAGTTCAAGACCAGCCTGACCAACATGGAGAAACCCCATCTCTACTGAAAAGACAAAATTATTAGCTGGGCATGGTGCTATAATCCCAGCGCCTTGGGAGGCTGAGGCAGGAGAATCGCTTGAACCCAAGAGGCAGAGGTAGCGGTGAGCCAATGCACTCCAGCCTAGGCAACAAGAGTGAAAATCTGTCTCAAAAAAAAAAAAAAAAAAAGAAAGAAAAAGAAAGGAGGGAGAGCAGACACTATACTGAGCACTGCAGAGGGAGTAACAGGTAGAGAAGCCAAGAAGGATTTCAATTTCAATTTCAAGAAGTTTAGTATTTCTGAAACCCTTTGGAATCCTTCTTTGCACAAGAATTCTCTGAATGGGAGGTTGCATGGTGTATTTTCACTATGCCTGATTTTCTTTGTGATTAAGATTTAAGTGGAAGGATAGATGATAGTATGAAGATACTTCCAGGCTCTTTTTACAGGCTAAAATTTTAATTCATAGAAATTTTAATCATCATTATTTTCTAAACATGAAATGTTTCCATTAAACATAAAACCCAGTGGTAATACTTCATGATTTGAATAGGTCACAAATAAATGTGTTAACTTCTGTAAAAAGAAACAGAAATAGGCAAACCAAAAAGCCCCTTTTCTAAGCTGAGAATGTATTTATTGGCCTAGCAGAAAAAGACAAATGTGAGTTCCTATCTAAGTCTACAGTAGGAGAAAGAAAAACAAAAACAAAAAAAAGACATAGGTATGTTGTACAAATGACTCCAAATAGATTCTATGCCTGCTGGACAACATTGTTTGTATTTCACAAAATCACCTTGACTTCAAAATGCTTCAAACTGAACTCATTGTGTTTTCATCAAAGCCGATGTTAACTTCTCTATTTTCTGAATGTTATCACATTTTATCAGTGATCTGCTCTTGAAATCTCTGTCAACGTTGACTCCCTTCTCTCATGTTTTCTGCACATCAGCCTGTCCTTAAATCACACTAATTCAATGTATCTTGTCATTGTCTATTTCCTTTTCTGCCCACTGACAGCACAAAGGTGGATGTTCAGTAGTTATGTACCTGGGCATTTTAGTAGCCTACCAGTTTCTTCATTCCTTTCCCTCTTATTTCTACTGTATTCTCCTTAGTACACTGGTTTTGTTCTATTTCCTGCCTAAACCAAACCTCAGATGACTTTCCCTGAAACTCTGGGTTTTGCCCAAACTCTCTCTCTCTTTTTTTTTTTTTTTTTTTTGATACGGCGTCTTGCTCTGTCACCCAGGCTGGAGTGCAGTGGCGTGATCTCGGCTCACTGCAAGCTCCGCCTCCCAGGTTCATGCCATTTTTCTGCCTCAGCCTCCCGAGTAGCTGGGATTACAGGCACCTGACACCACGCCCGGCTAATTTTTGTATTTTTAGTAGAGACGGGGTTTCACCATGTTAGCCAGGATGGTCTCGATCTCTTGACCTTGTGATCTGCCCACCTCGGCCTGCCAAAGTGCTGGGATTACAGGCGTGAGCCACCACACCCGGCCACTTCTGCCCAAACTTTCTAACGTCAGTGGACATTGGAGGCAGTGATGGAAACTGTGAAAGGGGTAAAGTTGCTTCTGGGGGTCCCTGCCCACCCACATCCCCTCTTCTCAGTAGTGTAAGGAAATTGACATGACAGCTCACCTATGCTCAAGTGGGGAACACAAAGAAGATTTACCTAGCCTCTGACATTGCCTTCAAGATCATTATAAGGTTGGAGATGGAGAGAAGGAAATTCTAGCAAAGGCTTATCAAGTGACAAATGGATTTATCATATGTAAGTAACTGTGGCATATACTGAGCACAAGAAGTTGAAGTAGTCACTTTGCTCTAAGTCCAGACTAATGAACAAGAGGCAACTAAATGCATAACTTTCATGGGGGGAGAAGGAAAAGCCAGAGATGGAGTAGAGGTCAAATGATATGACATCTTCCTAACACTACAATTCTTTTGGTTTATTCTGTGAATGCCTCTTCAGAGACAAGGCAAGTGGGTCATTACAGGGAATCGGAATGTTCGTCACAACTCAGAGAATAGACTAGAACCCGCGAGGAAGAGAAGTCCTCTCTAGCCAGGCTGTGCTTTGGATTTAGCCAGAGAAGTGGCAGAGAAGTAGAGATGAGGATTAAGACTATGAACTATAAGAACTAGAAAATCTGGAAGAAATGTTCTCTTTCCCATCTCCCCAGTCAACACACACACACACACACACACATTCATGTCAGTTATGAGTTCCCTTGGATCATGCCAATGTGGTGTCATCCTGACATGAATTGGGTGTGTAACATACGCAAGACAGGAACTGTGGGAAGACACCTGGCAACCTAAGCCTCATGCTGTCTAACACCCTGTCCCCAGAGATCAAAGCCTTGTCTCAAATGAGTCATTTGGCACTTTGGTGTAAATAAGTTTTAAAGCTGGGATTGTTCCCTAACATCAACCTGGTGTAAGAACTCCTGGTTGAAGGCTGGGAGTGCCTCTGGAGCTTCAGTTCAGCCCATCTGTCTGCATGTTATTCCACTACCCTGTTCCCACCCTCTTCCCCCACAGCTCCCGTCCTTCTGACTCAACACTCGAAAGAGTCTTGGGACCTTGAGCCCATCTGCCTGTTCTCTCTCTCTGTTCCATGCATTTCCTCTTGTCAGCACCCGGCCCCTGCTCCTCGTGTATGGAAGAGGGACTGGGCTTATCCCACAGAGCACCCCATAGTCCTTGGAATGGCTCCTTCCTAATCACAGCAGAGCAATGAAGGGAGTAAGGTTGGACAGCTTCAGGGAAGCAGGGATACTGAGATCCCAGCCTGTATCTGCCCAGAAAAGCATGGCAGATTTGATCTCAGGCATTACCAGTGATGTGCAAAGAATGGATGGAGAAACTGATATGGATGTTATTTACAGATACCAGAGAACACACACACACACACACACACACACACATACATACAAAGTAGAAAGAAAGAAAACAACCCCCAAATTTGGATTGGTTCTATAAGGGTAATGTCAATGATCATCATTTTCTAGCAAGAGCTGATTGTATAACTCTCTTTCCAATTTCCTGTTATATGCCTCATTTTGATAGTTTCAGTGGGCCATAGTGACAGTATTTTAATGAATCAGGAATTTTCTTTTTTATTTTCCTGGAGAGCTGGTTACCAGCACAACACTGATTATGCATATCATTAATGTGGTAAATTAAGATTTCTGTGAATTTTATTTGATTGCAGGTGCTTAATTCTGTTCACAGTTCTGTTCCCAGTAATCTTCTGTTACTCATACAGTATCATCATTTGTTTGTTTTGAAAGAAAGAGATGGAAATCGTCTATAGAATGAAAAATAAACTCATCTTACTATTCAGGGTACTTAGTAGTTCGAGGCCAGGGTATTTTACTGTTACTAGAACTTTCAGTCCCAGTTAGAGGTCTTCATACTAACCCCCCAACAAGCTGGGCATTTCCTTATTCCTGTATTCTACTTACACTGGCACCATTCACTTGATGTACTGTGATGCCTTTTTTCATCTCCTCCACCCTAATCCAATCCATTCTTTAAGGCAACTGGAAGGCCCAGCACCTTTGGAAAGTCCACAAAACACTTTTATGAATGCTATCTATATATTAATTTATTTAGTCCTTATAGCAGCTATTTCAGACTCCTATCAGCTCTATATTAGAGGTGAATCAATTAAGGCAGGGACGTTAAGTGACTTGCCCAAGATAATGCAACCATTAGCTGTAAAGCTGGGATTTGAACTCATGCAGTTTGACCACTAGGTCTATAAATGTAACCACTGCACAATACTGCTTCACTCAACAGCCCAGCCGGGGTTGAGAGTGTTGTCCATAGACCACGATAATGGCTAACTTTTCTTGTTTTGCACTTGTTTCCTTTGTCACTCATTGGCACATGCTAGTTAATGCCAACTCCAACTATGTGCCTTGCATTGTCACTCTTTTTCTTTGTTGTTCTAACACAACCTTTGTTTGTTTGTTTGTTTATTTATTTATTAAGACAGGGTCTCGATGGGTCATCCAGGCTGGAGGGCAGTGGTGCAATCTCACTGCAACCTCCGCCTGCCAGGCTCAAGCGATCCTCCCACCTCAGCCTCCTGAGTAGCTGGGACTACCTGTGCACCCCCTACATACCCAGCTAATTTTTGTATTTTTTAGAGATGAGGTTTCATCATGTTGCCCAGGCTGCTCTTGAACTCCCAGGCTCAAGGAATCTGCCTGCCTTGGCCTCCCAAAGTGCCTGGATTATAGGCATCAGCCACTGTGCCTGGCCTATTTATTTTAAAATTATTTCTTTCTTTAATCGACAAACAATGATTTATATGTGTATAGGGCACAATGTGACCCATATTTTAACGTGTGTATACTGACATGGTTTTAAATCTCACGTTGAAATGTAACCCACAGTGTTGGAAGTGGGGCCCAGTGGGAGGTGTTTGGGTCATGGGGGTGGATCCCTTGTGAATAGCTTGGTGTTGTTCTCACGATAATGAGTGAGTTCTTGCTCTGAGTTCATATAAGATCTGGTTGTTTAAAAGAGTGTGGCACCTCCCCCTCAATTCTTGCTCCCTCTCACCATCTGATATGTGGGCTCCCCCTTTGCCTTCTGCCATGATTGGAAGCTTTCTGAGCCCTCACCAAAAGCAGATGCTAGCACCACGCTACTTTTATAGTCTACAGAACCGTGAGCCAAAATAAGCCACTTTTCTTTACAAATTACCCAGCCTCAGGTACTTCTTTACAGCAACGCAAAAACGGACTAACACATATACATTGTAGAAAGGTTAAATCAAGCTAATTAACATCTCCATCACCTTGCCTCATTTTTTTTGTTGTTGTTGTTTTGTTTTGTTTTGTTTTTTTGTGGTGACAACATTTGAAATCTTTTTTTTTTTTTTTAAGCAATTTGGAGATGTACCATACGTTATTTTTAACTGTGGTCACCATGCTGTGCAACAGATCACTGAAGTTTATTTCTTCTAACTGAAACTTTGGATCCTTTGACAACATTTCCCCTTCCCTATCTCTCTCCTAGCCCCCAGACCTGGTAATCACCTTTCTACTGTTTCCATGAGGTTGACTTTTTTTAGATTCCACATATAGGTGAGATCATTACAAATTGCTTCTGCCATTTTACTTTGTCACCTCATAGGCTGGGACCACGTGCTCTGCTTCTCAGTAGCCTCTCTTTACCAGGTGCTTAAGGAGCACTTGTTCAATGATTCAGATAATGATCTCCCTAAATTCCTTCTCATCCTTTTGCACCTCCTTTCAAATCCTACCAAAATATTGGATGTCTATTTGACAGATCTGTATGGGTCTTTAAGTGATCCTAAAGAAGATAATTATAGTTGGATTTTCCTTTACCAAGAAACAAGAATGGGCTGGGCGTGGTGGCTCACACCTGTAATCCCAGCACTTTGGGAGGCTGAGGCGGGTGCATCACAAGGTCAGGAGATCGAGACCATCCTGGCCAACATGGTGAAACCCTATCTCTACCAAAATAGAAAAAATTAGCTGGGCGTGGTGATGCATGCCTGTAGTCCCAGCTACTCGGGAGGCTGGGGCAGGGGAATCACTTGAACCCAAGAGGCAGGGACTGCAGTGAGCCGAGATCGTGCCACTGTACTCCAGCCTGGTGACAGAGCAGAGCTCTGTCTCAACAAACAAACAAACAAAAAAGAATGAGAATAAATTACGTAAAGAAATATAAGGGTTAAGATGCTCTAAACCTTTGAGTACCTGACCAGTCATTTGCACTAAGCCCCTTCACTCTACTCTCTCCTTTTCTTTGAACTATGACAAATAAATTGGGCTCAATTTGTTTGGTTTAATGAATTTATTTATTTATTTATTGGAGACTGAGTCTCATTCTGTCGCCCAGGCTAGAGTGCAGTGGTACGATCTCGGCTCACTGCAACCTCTGCAAGTGACTCTCCTGCCTCAGCCTCCTGACTAGCTGGGATTACAGGCACCTACCACCAAGCCTGACTAATTTTTTTTATTTTTAGTAGAGGTGGGGTTTCACCATGTTGGCCAGGCTGGTCTCAAGCTCCTGACCTCAGGTGATCCACCTGCCTCAGGCTCCCAAAGTGCTGAGATTACCAGTGTGAGCCACCACATCTGGCCCAGTTCAATGAATTTAATTCTCCCATAAGGTACAGGGACTGGGACCCTGACAAATTCCTTGGCACTCCGCCAGGGTCTGTCTCTTATATTTTTGTTTTTCCTTGAAATTATGTTTATATGAATTAGGTATAGATTTACAATGTATTTCAATACCTTAGAGCAGGTGAGCACACTCCCTTCTTAGTAAACAGAAGCTATCTCAAGAATTTTCCCCAGTAGAACTCAATGCAACAGTTTTCAGGAAGGTGAAATAGCAGGTCCAAACAGGTAGTACTGGAGATAATTTCCAAATTCAATTACATTCTTAGCTGATGTAAAGACACACACCACAAAGAGGTAGTTTCAGCTTGTGGGCGTCAAATGAAACCTAAAGTATATTGGGGTTTACTGATTTCCTTTTTTAACCTGAACTCATGAAACATCTTGGATCATTTTAATGCCAAAGGACAATTTGAATGGTTTAACCCTTGGCTCTCAATTACCTTCTCCTTTGTCTTTATCCCGCTGTCATCATGTGGTCTGCACTTCTGTCTTCCTTGGATATATTCTGTTTCCATACTCATTTCGCAGCTGATTGTTGATGCTTGTTATACTGAGCTTTATTGCACTCTAATGTGCTATATGATTTTAGGATACAATGATCTCTATTAAACGTTGGGGAGTATTTCTTTTTGGCTTGTTTGCTTTTTATTAACAGTATCAAATAAATAAATAATATGTAAAACAAACCAGTCATGACTATTAGCATAGGCATGTCCTACACAGTCATTTTTATGGTATTACATTGGTGTCCCAAAACATTTGAATGTAGGGTGGACCTGAAAGCAATAATTGAACACAGTTAGCTCATTGCAAAAGTCTTTGGCCTGAAGAGACCGCTCCTGCTGAGAATCACCTAAAAGGGCCCCCAGGCTGCAAAAATGCCCCCCACACGGAAGAAACCCACTGGGCAAATGCCTCCCTGCTTAAGGGCCAATTCTAGCCTGGCAGCTCATAAACACCATTAGCAAAGCCTACTGCTGAGTTATTATGCAGCAGAAGGATACTTGAAACTGCTGGTTGGTATTGTTGTTTTATTTCTCATTTGCCTGGGTCAAACTGGCAACACTCACTCAAAAAGATCAGGCAATTTCAACGTCTCAATTGTTCCAGAGGATGAGAAGTATACAGAGATTTATTATCTGTCATGATTTTTCAAATCTCCAATGCATTCTGTTACAGATGGACTGTGGCATAGGTGAAGATAGCCCAGAAAGCTAAGCAAAAAGGAACAGAGGGAAACTGACTTGTTTCTACAAACATCTTTTCCAAGATGCGAACCTATAACGAAAGTGACACATTTCATTCATTAAATTATATATGGAGTTAAACTATGTATAGTGAGAGGCTAAAGAACAGATGTTACTATTTTTATGAGAAGACACTCAATTAATAATTCTTATTAATAATTATCATTCAGTACTATTTTTGGATTTAGTTTTTATCTTTCTGTATCCTCTATTCCTCTCCCACCGCCCCATCCAACGCACTTCCAAAAGTCATTAAAAGTTAAAATTTTGATGGCAATTGAGAAAATAGGTGGTAAAACTATGCCAAAGGTATTTTTAAAAAAACACATTTAATGCTTTGATGTTCTTGAACAAGGGGCCATATCCCAATGTCTCACTTGTTAATATACCTTCCTATCATCTGATTCATGACATTAATATATGAAAATCTAAACAGCATATATAAGACATGAGTTTCAGGCCTGTTTTATTTTTGAGGAGAAAAACATTTTGGAGGAAAAGGCCCAATCATTCTAAATTGTCACATTCATTAGGGCTCATTGGTATTGATGACGCTGAACAGCTCCTGCAGAACCACTGCTTGAGGCTTATTCTTTACAGAGGCGAATACGATGAACTCTCAGTGGTGGCCGCTGACCTCTGGTTCATGCCATCTTGCAGCCGGCTTTCCAGAATGAGAGCATCCTTGATGGCTTTGTTCTTTCCTTGTGTAGACCTTGAAAAGCTGAGGAAACTTCGGAAAGGCACGGGTCCCAGTGAGACTATCAGACTTGTTGCTGGAATGAATATTTAACTCAATTGGCTTTCTGCTTCCATAATCATCAATTCTCCCCTGGAATTGTATTCACGTTTTATGAACTCTCTGTCTCATCGGCTTCTTTGATCTACAGACATTGTCTTCCATTTGGGCATTTGCTGCCTCCCAACTCGTCAGCCCTTGAGTCCATGTAAATAATGTGCTACATAAGAACTTAGTGTTTCCCAAATAACAAAAGATAGATCTGAATGCTTTAGTGCACCATGAAAGGCTGCTGAAACCATCAATCTTGCTGGCTCTTGTAGAGGTCAAGAGACGGCAGGGCCAGCTGGCCAATCAATTAACCACGAAATTCAGTTTGGAGCTTAAGAAAAGCTGTCTCTGTGTTATTCTTTCCAGCAAAGTAACTGTCAATATTTACTGCAGGTCATGTATAAAAATGGAGGAAATGAAGGGATTACTATCAAGAGTAGCAAATGCTGGGATCATTGGCAATTCTCATGAGTTGCCAAAAAGAGTCTGTTCTACCCAACATATAATTTCTGGAATCAAAATGAACATGGAAATGTCTTATAAGCCCTCTGGAGCTTGAAAGAAAAGAGATCACATGGTCTTCACCCATAAAAGATTATGTTCATTTTTCTCCGTTGTCATCATGAGTACTTCAATATAAGTCAGAAAGAAACTTCCTGTTTGACCTCCTGAAATGAAACTTTTCTGTAATTGTATGTGATCAATTGTATTCTTGATGCCTATGAGCACATAAAGGAGGTGAATCAATAAATTAACTGATAGCTTGTGCAAGGAGATAGGATCACGAGGGATAGCCCCTGAAGAATGAATCATCCCTTTCATATATGACCAGCTGCTCTATCTTTTAGAGCCAGCTCTGGAATTCTTTACATACCTTGCTCTAATTCTTGTCATTGGTCCCTTTTTCCCCTATTCGTCTTTAATCTCACAGAGAGATATCTTCTCCAATTTTCCTTTTTTCCCCAATTTTTGTCAAATACACCTTTATAATAAATTCTCATTTACCTTATGTATCTGTGTGTCCTTCACATCCACACATGCAAATATGTGATACTTTCTCTACCTTGCAGGATCCAGAGGCAGCTACCTGTCTAACTTTTACTACTCCTCAGCAAGATAGGCATATTTGATCTCATTTCTTAGAACAGAAAATTGAAAATCAGAGTGATGAATTAATTGAGACAACCCAGTTAAAGCACCTAATTCAAGCCTGATACATAGAATCAATACATATTCTACAATATTAATAATTTTTGTTGCAAATAACTTAACTTGCCTAACATCACAGAACCTGTGATTGATAGAACCAACATTTTCACCTAGATTTATTTAAGCTCTAAGTCCCATCTTCTTTTCCCTCTGCCACGCTTTTAGGTCATTTCTGCCTTAAGAAAACAGGCACAGGCTAGGCATAGTGGCATCTGCCTGTAGTCCCAGCTACTTGGCAGGTGAGGTAGGAGGATCATTTTGAGCCCAGGAGTAGTTTGAGGCTGCAGTGAGCTATGGTCATGCCACTGTGCCACTGCACTCCAGCCTAGGCGACAGAGCAAGACCTTGTCTCTGAAAAACAAACAAACAAAAAGAATACATGCACAGAAATCAGAAAAAATAGGAGGAGGGTACGAGTAGGCACTTTTTTTTTTTTTTTTTTTTTTTTTTTTTTTTTTTTTTTTTTTTGAGACAGAGTCTTTCTCTGTCTCCAGGCTGGAGTGCAGTGGCGTGATCTCAGGTCACTGCAACCTCCACCTCCTGGCTTCAAGTGATTCTCCTGCCTCAGCCTCCCAAGTAGCTGAGACTACAGGCATGCCCCACCACACCCAGCTAATTTTTGTATTTTTAGTAGAGATGGGGTTTCACCATGTTGGCCAGGATGGTCTCGATCTCTTGACCTCGTGATCCTCCTGCCTCAGCCTCCCAAAGTCCTAGGATTACAGGAGTGGGCCAGCGTGCCTGGCCAAGTAGGCACTTTCTAAGGTAGGAGACAAGCAGTGGTGTCCAGGGACCTTTGAAGGGATGGCAGTAAGCTGGGGAAGCTGCTTCTAACTCTTGGGGCTTTTTCACAAGGTAGTAAAAGCCAGGAAGTAGGCAGGAAAGATCAGTGCCAAAATTTGAAAAATAATGAGTTTCTAGGGGAGGAAGCATTGTCTATGAGTCTTCATGGTACTAATTACTCCATTCTCCTAGAGAGCAATCCTATGATCCTATGTGCTTTGCATAAATAAACCAATAATCCTCAAACTGACAAATGAGGCCATACCAGTAGAATACCTAGCATCATTCTCCCCACATAGTACCAGTGCCATAGCATACAATTGCAATCATAAAAACAGGAATATCAGCCGGGCACAGTGGCTCACGCCTGTAATCCCAGCACTTGGGGAGGCCGAGGTGGGCAGATCACAAGGTTAATAGTTCGAGATCTTCCTGGCCAACATGGTGAAACCCCACCTCTACTAAAAAAAAAATACAAAAATCAGCTAGGCGTGGTGGCACATGCCTGTAGTCCCAGCTACTTGGGAGGCTGAGGCAGGAGAATCACTTGAACCCGGGAGGTGGAGGCTGCAGTGAGCCAAGATAGTGCCACTGCCCACCAACCTGGCGATGGAGCGAGACTCCATCCAAAAAAACAACAAAAAAAGGGAATGTCACTGAGAGCAGTCCAAGGCAGAACCAGAGGTAGGGTCTTCAGGACCCTGGAGGGAAGGGATGCTTTTGGAAATATCTACATGCCTATAGAATAGAGACCGCATGGGAGAGAGTGTGCTGTGAGACTATCACCATCTGCCTTCTAATGGAATCAGTTTCCCAACTCCCAGAAAAACTCTCCTTACCATAGTCATTTTTATTTCAAGGAGTTCCCAGAATGTTTTGAGGAATGGGCAATATTGTTAGAATAAGTGTATGATAGTCAAGATCTATCTAAACAAAATATTTATTTTAATTTCACATGATTGTTTTACCTACAAGTATGAGACAGCATGTCCGTGTTCATTAAAATCTATATGAGTGCTGTACTCTGCCACAAATATATGGGAATATATTACTCTAAACACATTTGGTAAATGACTAAGAAAAGTATTAAATGGAAAGGTATCTCAATGGGGTTGTGTCCAGGGATCAGGATGCCAAGAGAAAACATGTAAGGGTGGGGCTGGGCTCAGTGGCTTATGCCTGTAATCCTGGTACTTTGGGAAGCTGAGGTGGGAGGATTGCTTGAGGCCAGGGTTCAAGACCAGCTTAGGAAACATGGCGAGACATTGTCTCTAGAAAAAAATTAAAAAATGTAGTTGGGCCTGATGGTGCGTGCCTGTAGTCCTAGCTACTCAGAAGGTTGAAGCAGGAAGATCAATGGAGCCCAGGAGTTTGAGGCTGCAGTGAGCTGTGATTATGTCCCTGCACTCCAGCCTGGATGGCAGAACACGACCATTTCTCTAAAGACAAACAAAAAACCATAAAATAAAACTAGTATAAGGATAGAAGCCCAGGGTTGATTTAAGTCTGCTGAAATCATAAACCATAGGTCAGACTTCTCATTGATGAGGTACTTGTGGGTTGGAATACAAATAGTTATATTTGGTTGGGTCTAGAAACCAGGATGGAATTAGAGAATAAAAGACCGAGCAGTAGCATGTTATAGTATTAGAAATACTATAGAAATAGGAAAAGCCCTGATTATGACTTTGGAGTTCTGATCCAAGATCTGGGATTATTTATATATTTTAAAGGAAAATGATGACTTTTAGCTCTCAGGACGTTAGTTTCCTCAACCATAAAATGAAGAGGCTCGAAAAGATTTCGTTTACCAGATTATTTCTGAAGTCAATTCCAGTTCTAAAATTCCATCACTGTGCACTAAGGCAAATTGAATTGAATGAGTTTTGTGTATGCATAAAATACTCTATTTTTAAAAAGAATAGTAATAATCACATTGGTAACAGCACCCATTCATCCAGTCCATTCTCCATACCAGTGTACATACATACATATGTAGATATGTTATCTCTAATCCCTTTAACAAAACGATTTTGCAAATGGGGTTTAGTCATTGAGTAACTTGTTCAAGGTCAAACTGGATTCTAACTCTAGCAAAGACTTCATTCTTCCTACTTAACTGTGTAGCCTAAATTCCCCTACCCATTTGTCATTCATAAACTTCTGTCTTCCCAATAGCAAAAGGTCAAAACACATAGCGAAAATACTATCAGAATTCCAGGAGAAATTTGACAGTAACAGAATTCTAAAGGGAGGTTTATTACATAAATAAAGATATTAACTTTCCATCCTCACCGGATGGCTCCCACTCCCTACCACTTAGTCTCAGCATTTCTTTACAGTGTTACCGGGGAGGTGGGGAACCCACAAGACAACGCAAACAACAACAAAAGCACTAGTAAGATGCATGTTACAAAACACAAAGCACTCCCACAGATACTGCAGTTGAGCCTGAAGAGTACGCTTGCCCTAAATGTGAGGAAATGTAGGGAAGGTTAAGACTTACTCAGAGTCACAAAAATAGGACTTGTAGAAGACCACAAAAATCATCTTCCAACCATTCTGGTGTCCTTTACACTATTTCTGTGACAAAAACTGCACATTTTAAAAAGATGAATGTGTACTAAATGCATTTCATTAGGGATTAATATCAGGGAAAATAAGGAATAAAGGCCAAGGGCCGGGCACAGTGGCTGACACCTGTAATCCCAGCACTTTGAGAGACCAAGGCGGGTGGATCACCTGAGGTCAGGAGTTCGAGACCAGCCTGACCAATATGTTGAAACCCTGTCTCTACTAAAATTACAAAAATTAGCAGGGTGTCATGGCTGGTGTCTGTAATCCCAGCTAATCGGGAGGCTGAGGCTGGAGAATCACTTGAACCCAGGGGTAGAGGTTGCAGTGTGCTGATATCACACCACTGCACTCTAGCCTGGGCAACAGAGTGAGACTGTCTCAAAAAAAAGAATAAACGCCAAGAACTCAGGGTCAGAGTCTTTGGAAGCAATCTCCCATTCCCTTCTCCCTACACCAGTTTTGTATTTATCCCCTGATAAATTCCCAGTGGCTTTGTAAAGTGGTGGAGACACCTGATGAGATATTGGCTGGGCCAGTTCAGTCATGTGGTTGTGAGGGAGAGAGTGAGTCCCCATCTCCCTCTTCTCCCTGTTTAAATATAGGAATTACACATGGTCCACACTTCTCTATAGACACTTACTACCAATTTTCCCCATTCTCATTTCTAGCTTTCTTTTCATAGCTAGTTCCAATTATTTTGAGCATCAGCCCTAAAGTTATTTACAAACGAGTCAGATGTATAATTTTTAAGTTAGTTGTAACTTAAATCAGCTTGTTTACTTTATTTGGGGTCAATAGAGCTGAGAAGGTAGGTTGACTCAAGAATAGACTCTGAACAAGTAAATTTTTTCCTTTCTGGATTTGAACATTACAAATGTTATATATTAAGTATTTAACAGGGGTAGTTTCTGACTAAGCACAGACTCTATCTTGGGGGGATTTTTTTCACCTTAAAAAATACATAAGGCTTTGTTTAATATGTTTATTGTTTCTTACTAAACCCTACTAGATTCAACTTGTATCATCTGTTGTATCTGAAATAAGCAATTCTTCTAAATAAAATATTTTAAAAAGGGTACTTCACCATTGCTTGGTAGCACGATTGATGGTGATTGATCTAGAACCACAACCCTTTTATGAGAAAAGTCGATTAGAACAACCCACCTAAAATGTAAATGTGACAAATCACAAAATGTTGGGGAAAAATACAGACTCACTTGGGTCCAAGGAAAAGTGATTAGAAAATGGATTTTCTGACATAAAAGGAGCAGTAGGTAAGGTTAGTGTGTCCTTTCACCCACTAAGCCATATAGATAAAGAATCTTATTGTTGTTGAAACAGATAACTGAGCAGAAGCAAAGATAAGTCCATTGATCTGAGTCAAACTGAAACAGAATTAGTGTCTGAAATAGAAATGGGACAAGTGAAGGGAATTGGCTGTTCATATGTCAATAGACATAAATGACTCCATACGTTGGTAACTTCTATTAAACAGCCTGCAATCCCCAGCACTCTGGGAGGCTGAGGTGGGAGGATTGCTTGAGCCTAGGAGTTCAAGACCAGAAGTGCAACATAGAGACATGTCTCTACAAAATATATATATATTTTAGAAATTAGCCAGGCATGATGTCATGTGCCTGTAGTCCCAGCTGCTCAGGAAGGTAAGGCAGGAGAATGGCTTGAGTCCAGGAATTTGAGGCTGCAGTGAGCTATAATCATGCCATTTTCCCCCCTGGGTGACAGAGCAAAACCCTGACTCAAGAAAAAAAAAAAAGAAAAAGACCCAACGAGGGTAGGGAGACAGTGGGTTGCAAAAAGTCTCCTAAAAGATTAGCAAAAACATAATGAAAAGTTAAATAATGTGTTAACCTACCCCAAATTCTAAAATAATTAAAACTGCTTATTAAAAATCAAGAGGTCCATTCTTAGTTATCGTGGTTGGTGGATATTTCCAAAGGTTAGTGAGACCTATTTTTAAGGCAAAAACAATTTTAAAGTGAATGACTATGGAATATTCTCAAACAGATATAAGGAAAAAAGCAGAATTTAAATGTACTATGCTCAAAAGGAGGCAACTTTCTGTTCTGTGGTGTACATGATCAAGCCAAGAGTAAGTTTCAGAAAGAGATTGTTTCATTAATTAGGAATCCCTGGCCTATGAGGTGAGTGAAACAATCTGAGAGGTAAGTGTTGCTGTTGTTGTTTCCCTTAATTAAACTTCAGAGTATTTTATTTGCAAGAGGAGAGTTGAGTTATCCAATGAGTTTCATTTCGGAAGTATTAAGGTAGGATTCAGTACCAGCAAACACACAACTAGTGATCTCCCAACCTTCTCTCTCCCCCACTCACACTCATCCCAAAGTAATTCTAGTTTTATATGCTCTTGAATGGGAGAAGTACTTATAACAGAATAAGAATAAAAAGGTTGAAACTCAGATTAGACATGGATAAGAGGTTAAAAAGAGTCCTTTTCATGGTCGGGCGCGGTGGCTCATGCCTATAATCCCAGCACTTTGGAAGGCTGAGGCAGGCGGATCATGAGGTCAGGAGATGGAGACCATCCTGGCTAACACGGTGAAACCCCGTCTCTACTAAAAATACAAAAAAGAAAAAAAAATAAATTAGCCGGGCGTGGTGGCTGTCGCCTGTAGTCCCAGCTACTCGGGAGGCTGAGGCAGGAGAATGGCGTGAAACCGGGAGGCGGAGCTTGCAGTGAGCCGAGATGGCGCAACTGCACTCCAGCCTGGGCGACAGAGCGAGACTCTGTCTAAAACAAAACAAAAAAAGTCCTTTTCGGCCGGGTCAGTGGCTCACGCCTGTAATCCCATCACTTTGGGAGGCCGAGGCGGGCGGATCACATGAGGTCAGGAGATCAAGACCAATCTGGCCAACATGGTGAAACCCTGTCTCCACTACAAAAAAAAAAAAAAAAAAAAAAAAAATTAGCTGGGCGTTGGCGTGGTGGCTGGCGCCTGTAATCCCAGCTACTCGGGAGGCTGAGGTAGGAGAATTGCTTGAACCAGGGAGACGGAGCTTGCAGTGAGCCGAGAACCCGCCACTGCACTCCAGCCTGGGCGACAGAGCAAGACTCCGTCTCAAAAAAAAAAAAAAAAAAAAAAAAGAGTCCTTTTCCCACACCGAGTGGATTAAACATTTCCCAATATTCTTTGATCTTATTCCTTAATTCATTTGCTTGTATCATCCTCTCTTAGGATTCTCGTGCTTCCTCTGACTTTCCTTAGCATACTCTTTCTCTTGAAGATTAGAATCTTGAGGGTCTCATCCCATTCCCTAACAATTTACAAATTTACAAATTTCCTTTTACTGATATTTACTGTGGATCTGGCATTCTGCTAAACACTTTATAATGATTGTCTCTATTTTACATATGAGGAAACTGAGGCAGAGAGGTTAGACGCCTTGACTACATCTCACCACTGAGATGATGGGGTAGTGACTGGAGCCCCTTCAGTTGGACTTGGGGGATCAGAGTTTTAATAACAACCCTGCTACAGCCTGCCCTTGACTACCAAGAAGAACAGCACAAGCTTTCACTTTTCTCTGGCCCCAAACTTGGTTTAACATCCACGGCACTCTCCCCTGAGGTCCGACAGTCCCAGTGTGCTTGTTTTTATGGTTTCTCCTTGCTTCATCCACTTCACTGTCTTCTTGACTTCTGTTTCCATTGCGTTGTGAATCAACTCCTTCTGCTGTACATGTACTAAACATCTCTCTTTCCATGTCTTTGTCATTATGGAAAACTGACTCTCTCAATGATGCCACATGACTGTTATATCACTTCTCAATCTACCTACCTCTATCTAAATTTCCCAAAGGAGGGGGATGTTGGCTGAGATTCCTGCACCATGTTCAGACTGCCACATGACCTCCGTCGTTCCCCTTGTTAGTTATGTGAACAAATCTATGTACAGTTTTGTCACTTCTGGCAATCTTAATTCCTATTGGTTTTGACTGCTGTGCTAGTGGAAGGATAAACTCTGCCTTCACTACTCTGTCCTTAGGTCCTAGCGCAGTTCTCAGAAGATATCTATCGAATGAATAAGTGACTTTCTCAACGGCTTCAATCCCTTGTTCATGTTCTTCCCCTCCACTTCGTCTCCCACTTCCAAAAGAAGAGACACTTCCAAAATCGAAGTGGATAAAAATAGATATTGATGGTGTAACATTAGTAGCCCCTCTCCCAGGCTTTTAATGGATAATGAACACACTTCTTGCTGGAAAAAAAAAAAAAAAAAAAAAAAAAACTGTAATGTTAAATTGCTCAAATATTTATTTTAGTAGATACTAATTAGTGACAGCTCAGATAGAGAACAGAGTGAATAGAATAATAAGTGGAGACCAGAAAAGTTGAAAATCTCCTAGGAAGAACGTATGTAAGTTTATATTTTAAGGAAATAAGGAAGGTTCACGTTATTCAGAGAAATGTTAAAGAGAAACTGTGAAAAGTTGTGCTAACCTGGGTACTTAGGGCAAAAATGTAGAGGTGAGTGATTTTGGGAGGATGAAGACATTGAGAATGCAGCTATAAATTAAAGGGTTTGAAGTAACTATTTATAGGGCCTTTTTTTTTTTTTTTTTTTTTTTAATTAGCGTTAAGATTTGTTCCTAGAAATACAGACTGAAAGGGTTTTCTCAAGAACCAACTAAAAGAACTAACTTCGGTCAACCTCAGGTTACAAACAGACAGAAGCTAAGAAGAAAAATAAGATTAATCCCTTATAAGGAGGCTAAGCTGGACTGTAATTATTCTGCATCAGGGTAACTTTCTATCTCAAAGAGTAGGTTCCCCAGCCCCCATCACCCCCACAGGAAAGTCATTTCTTGTGTGCTAATGGTTGTGCACAAGTGTCATGCTCCTGACAAGTCAATAAAAGAGGAAAGGACAGAGAGATTAGGAGGCAGAGGACTGCAATCCCTGGAGCATTACGTACTATTTAATGTGTTGTGTTTATCGCCTGCTCGTAGGTGACTGCCAACAAGACAGCTTCCTGGAGGCTTCTGTGTTGGGTCCAGATGTTTATCGTTGGGATTTTCAAAGTACCTAAGAGGCACTGCAGAAGCTCTGTGTGCTAGGAATTTCACACAAAGAAGAGGGACAATCAACAGTCCTGAAAAGCTGGCCTATACCAAGAACTGAAATTGAAGGAGCCAGGCCATAAAATCCCTGAGGCCCTTTCTGATGTCATTGACCTTTCACATCACACCAGTTCTGGCTGTCATCGCCCTCTGACGGTTTCTCTCCTGTGGGTCTCACCCACTTGTGACTTTCTATTGCCATGTAGAGTGTAGTTGTTCCCTGCATGTTATACTCTTTAAAGGACAGATCTACATTTTGTTTATCCGTGTATCTACTTTAGCATAATATGTGGCCCCTACTAGGAACTCAGCGAATGTTTTTTGAATGAATAAGTGATTTCTATGAATTAAGCTCTATGCAGAAATTGCTTAAGCATGGAAAGAAATTTTCTTATGCAGCAGCTATGTGTTAGACTGAGTATATACTGGATTTCGCATGGCATCTATTGCAGAACTCAGGAGAGGACAAGCCTGGGATAAAAAGGATGCATACTCAAGGATTCAGGGCAACAGTGGTCCTGGTCTACAGCACACTTTCATGTGGGCTCTGGGACCAAAAGGTGGGCTCTGACAAAAGGCTGATGGAGACGAGCTTTCTTCCTTCCCAGCTAGCTAATCACTTTGCCAAATAACTGCTGAAATTCCAAGCAGAAACAACAACAACAAAATAAACAGAACCATTTCAGGCACATTTTCTTGCCACGGGCATGTAGCTAGCACTTTTCTCCTACATTGCTTTGTGTTTATATTGGGTTCATTCTAAAAAGATATGTCTCAGCCTTGCAAATTCCATATCTGAAAAAATGTGTGTCTTTATGGGAGGCAAGGTTAAAATATGAATTTTTCACAGGGGAAGACTGTAAAGCTAAGCTAAATATCATTAAAGGTGATGGGAGTCAATGGCCTGAGGATGAAATCCTGAGGGTTTGCTGTGTGTGCTTTTACTATTGATCACATGTGAATGATAATATTATTACTGCCACAATAATATTAGTAATAATATTATCATTCTACTTATTTTTATAATATTCACATATGTGTCAGAATATCACTATTATGTGAATAGAAGAGTTACTGCTTCAGGTCAAATACTTCTGATTTAAAGAGAAAATCATATAGAGAAGTGAGTCCATCCAAGTAGAAAGAGTAGCAAGGCCATGAAACACACTGACCAAGTAAATTCTTCATATTTCAACTATCCCATAGCAAACCAGGTTCTATAATAAAATGAATGGGGATAGCACATTCCTGATATGAGGACTAATAACTGTAGGCTTTTAGACATAATCACCCAATGATCCTTGCAAGCAATTATAACATCAGTGTAAAAGTTTGGGGAGACATCTGAGGAGTAATCCTGTTTAACCACTTCATTTTACTTTGAAGAAATGGAAGCCCAAAGCAGTTAGGTGATTTCTTTTGTCACATAACAAGCATCAATGCTGGCATCAGAACCTGGATATATATTCAAATGCACTTTTAGATGCTACTGGGTGATCATCCAGGCACTGGATTTTGTTTTTAATGTTAAGGTAATATTTATTATCATCAGAGAAATTTTGTTTTTTGAAATAGGGTCTCACTCTGTCACTCAAGCTGGATTGCAGGGGTATAAATATGGCTCACTGCAGCCTTGACCTCCTGGGCTCAAGCAATCCTCCTCCCTTAGCCCTCCAAGTAGCTGGAACTACAGGAACATGCCACTATGCCTGGCTAATTTGCTTAATTACTTACTTACTTATGTATGTACATATTATTTGTAAAGATGGAGTCTCGCCGTGTTGCCTAGCTTGGCCTTGAACTACTGAGCTCAAGCGATCAGCCCATCTTGGCCTCCCAAAGTGCTGGGATTACAGGCTCGTCAGTGAAAATTTTGAACATATAGAAGTATCAAATAAAATAATGAAAATTATCTGAAGGCTCATCACTATAGCATTGTTGTGATAGATCCTTCTTGTATTTGTTTATTTGTATTGCTAACACACTTTTAAACTTTTTTTTCTATTGTAAATATACTTTTTTGTATTGTGGTTTATTATGTTAATTTATCTAAAGTATTTCTCTCCATGATTACATGACTGTAAAATACCAAAGAACTATATATGCTGTATTTTATATCACTATTTCCATAATGTTGGACCTTTTCTGTTCATAAATGAAAATTTCCTGAATAATTCTCTTCAGAAAATGCTTTGTATAAAAAGATAATATTCTTAGAGCAATTTCCCAAAATAATAACTGCTGGATTTGAGGGTATAAGTGTTTTTGAAAATTTTAATACATGTTGCCAAAAAGCTCGCTGGTGTTTTTTATTAATGTCTTTGTTGTTGTCATATCCTCTCAGAAATAAAATTGTTAATAAATTTCCCTTTGACTTTAGGACTCTCACCATTTTGAGAACGTTAACTGTCAGCAATAAACCATGAATATCCAAAAACTATTTTCTTAAATAAGCGGGCTTGCTCAAGGGAGCATCAAACTCACTGAGCATTTAGGCTAAATCCTACAGCTATGACACAGCAGGAGACCCTCTTCCTATGAACAAAAAGAAGCAATATATGTTTATGATATGATGGCAAGGACTGTCCTGTAAGACTTTGTTATTAATTACAGAGAGACTATTCATGGGCTGGTGAATTTCCCAGGTTGCATAATCACATTCCGCTCAAGGCTCAGAATCATTTAAAGTTTCTATTTTTGGTTTGTCCTTGTTGTTGGTTTTGTTGTTGTTGTTGTTGTTGTTGTTGTTTTTGAGACAGAATCTCACTCTGTCGCCCATGCTAAAGACTGCAACCTCCACCTCCCAGATTCAAGCGATTCTCTTGCTTCAGCCTCCTGAGTAGCTGGGACTACAGGCACACACCGCCACACCCAGCTAATTTTTGTATTTTTAGTAGAGACGGGGTTTCACCATGTTGGCCAGGCTGGTCTGGAACTCCTGGCCTCAAGTGATCCACCCACCTCGGCCTCCCAAAGTGCTGGGATTACAGATGTGAGCCGCTGTGCCTGGCCGCAGGTGAATTTCCATGCTTCATAAATCATGACAGACCTTATTCTTGCTTAGATTACCATTTTACCTGTGATAAGGCTTTTGATAAAAAAGAAAATAAAATAAGAAATAAAAAGGTAAAATCCCCAAGATTCTAGAATTTTATAGCTGGAAATGACATAGATATCCATGAGTTCTGGTTTAATGACAGTATTTAATAAAAAAAAAAAAACCACGGTCTGGGAAGATTCAGATATAATGGTTGTACAAGTAATGCAACCTGTTAGTGACAGAACCCCTTCAGAAAGAACATCTCATACATTTTCTAAGTGAAAAATGAAATGAGCGCTCACATTTTTTTTGCAGTATGAGCTACAGGAGCATTAACATCTCTGTGTTCATAAACTCTGGGATTTGGATAAGGACTTTAATTTTGTTCTGTGTCATCACTAGATTAGAGCTGGGGTAGTGCTGTGACTATGTGAAAGAGTGCTGGATTGGGATTCTGCAACCTGGATGCAGTCCTGATCTAGGAGCGAGATACTTAAAATCCCTATCCTCAGTTTCCTAATCTAGAAAACAGTTCTGTGTTAATGACATCATGGTGGGGTGGGGGGGTGGGGATAAGTTAAATTAGGGAATATATGTGAAAATAATGTAAAAAAACACCAGACATTATTTGAATGTAAAGAATTCTAAGTTTGGCCAGGCGTGGTGGCTCAAGCCTGTAATCCCAGGACTTTGGGGGGCCGAGGCGGGCAGATCACGAGGTCAGGAGATTGAGGCCATCCTGGCCAATATGGTGCAACTCCGTCTCTACTAAAAATACAAAAAAAAAATTAGCCGGGCTTGGTGGCAGGCACCTGTAATCCCAGCTACTCGGGAGGCTGAGGCAGGAGAATCGCTTGAACCTGGGAGTCGGAGGTTGCAGTGAGCCAAGATCGCCGCCGCACTCCAGCTTGGTGACAGAATGAGATCCCGCCTCAAAAAAAAAAAAAAGAAAAAAAAAAAGAATTCTAAGTGTTTTTTTCTGTTTTTTTTTTTGGTGAAGATGGTCTTGCTTTGTTACCCAGGCTAGAGTACAGTGATGCAATCATAGCTTACTGTAGCCTTGACCTCCTGGGCTCAAGCGATCCTCGCACCTCAGCCTCCTGAGTAGCTGGGACTACAGGCATGTGCCACCAGACTAGGCTAATATTTTATTTTTTAGAGAGATGAGGTCTCACTATGTTGCCCTGGCTGGTCTCGAACTCCTGGCTCAAGTGATCCTCCCATCTCAGCCTCCCAAAGTGCTGGGGTTACAGGCATAAGCCACCACACCCAGTCAGGATTCTAAGTATTAATATAATTTTCCCCATTCATAATTTAGCATCAGGCCAGGTGGATTTAAAGCTACACTGGCTAGTATAAAAAAGTCAAGAGATAACAAGTGTTGGTGAGAGTGTAGAATAAAGGGAACCCTTGTCCACTTTCAGAGGGAATGCAAATTATTATAGCCATTATGGAAAACAGTATAAAAGTTTCCCTCCCAAATTAAAAATTCTGCTACCATATGACCCAGCAATCCCTCTTCTGGGTATGCCCAAAGGAAATGAAATAAACACCTCATGGAGATATCTGCACTCTTACGTTCATTGCAGCATTATTCACAATAGCCAAGATATGAAAACAACCTAAGAATCCATTAACAGATGAACTGGTAAATAAATTGTGGTATAGATACACAATGGAATAATTATCCAACCTAAAAAGGAGATTCTAGCATTTGCAACAACATGAATGAACCTGCTAAGTGAACTATAAGCCAGACACAGAAACAAAACTACTGCATGATCTTACTTATATGTAGAATCTTTAAAAAAAAAAATCAAATACATAGAAATAGAGAGTAGAATGGTGGTTACCAGGGGCAGGGAGAGGAGAAAATGGAAAGTAGATGAGAGGGAACAAACTTGTAATCATGTAGAATCTGTATGTCTAGGCCGGGTATGGTGGCTCACTCCTGTAATCTCAGAACTTTGGGAGGCCAAGGTAGGCGGATCACCTGAGACCAGGAGTTTGAGACCAGCCTGGCCAACATGGTGAAACCCTGTCTCTACCAAAAATATAAAAGTTAGCCGGGCATGGTGATGCATGCCTGTAATCCCAGCTACTCGGCAGGCTGAGGCAGGAGAATCACTTGAACCCAGGAGGCAGAAGTTGTAGTGAGCCGAGATTGCACCACTGAACTCCAGCCTGAGTGACAAGACTGAAACTCTGTCTCAAAAAAAAAAAAAAAAAAAAGACTCAGTGTGTCTAGAGATCTAATGTACAACAGAAAGATTATAGTAAATAATATTGTATTCTATATTCAAAATCTGCAGAATAAGTAGATTTTATGTGCTCTTACACACAAAAATATTAACTATGGAAAGTGATAAATATGTTAAATTGCTTGTTTATAGTATTTATTTCACAATGGATATGTATATTAAAATATCATGTTCTAGGAATGTAATTCTCTGCAAACCTAGCTGCTGAAACTTCCTGCTGTAACCTGAAATCACTTTTATCTAATAGCAGCTAAGACAGCCACTGTGAGTCTAAGATTAGTTTTACCCATTGCGCTGTTGTCACTCGCCAATCAGAGGTTGCCACTCCCCAAAACTTTACTAGCGCCAGTGAAATTTCTTTCAGGACAAGACATTTCTCCTTTTTGTAAAACCTCCAACCTTCTCTTTGTTCTTCTGACATACAGAAAACTATCAGGTCTGTGTATATGCCCTGTATTGCAACTCTTATCTCCCCAATAAAAAGGTAAATTTAGAGATTCATCTCTATATTTTGTTTGACTTTACACCAGAAGAAAGAAATACTAAAAATCCAGGGCAAGGAAACAGGGTGCCAAACAGAGTTTTGCTTCCTCTACTAGATTTTTGGGAACTTAGCATCTAAAACTTTTCGAGTTCAAGCTTCTTATGTTATGAAGAAGAAACTGAAGCCTAGAGAGGTAAACTGTGGTTTCATTTAGTTATTAGATATCTAAGGCTATTCTATTTGAACTATTTGGTGGTTTAGAAGAATAGGTAATTTTATAATAGTTGGTTAGATTATTAAGTGGTGGAAGGGCACAGGAGGTTTTCAGTCTCAATTAAGGGAAAACTAAATAGTTCCAGGATATCTTCTCTGAGGATTTCTTTTTTTTTTTTTTTTTTTTGGAGACAGAGTCTCACTCTTGTCGCCCAGGCTGGAGTGCAATGGCGTGATCTCGAGTCATTTCAACTTCCGCCTCCTAGGTTCAAGCAATTCTCCCGCCTCCCAAATAGCTGGGATTACAGGCGCCCGCCACCACACCCAGCTAATTTTGTATTTTTAGTAGAGACGGGGTTTTTCCATGTTGGCAAAGCTGGTCTCGAACTCCTGGCTTCAAGTGATCCACCCACCTCGGCCTCCCAAAGTGCTGGGATTACAGGCATGAGCCACTGCGCCCAGCCATCTTTGAGGTTTTCTATTGAATACAACTCACTAACAAGCTTTTTCCTTACAGACAACAGCTATAGTAGTATAATGGGCAGTTTTAGAAGGCACTTATTTTATTTCCTTCATAGACTGTGATTGAGATGAGATCCAGAAGATATTACGGTTTCTTTGCAAACCAGTCTTTCATAATATAGAAATTTCTTTTTTATACCTAAACTTTTTTAAAAAGGATTTTTTTCTTTTTAAGAAAAGGTTTTTAGTACTATTGAATCATGAGACAAGCTGAGCCCATTGGAAGAGTAGGAGCCAGAATTGTTGAGAAAGTTCTATTTTACTGAGAATAGAGAAAAAATAGAAAAGACCACTGAACATTTTAGGGTAAATGACAGAGCCCCATATTCAAAATCTCAGTAACTTGCATCCCACATAATTTTATACATATATATGTTTCTCACTTTTTAGATCTATGAAAATTACAGTCCTATAGGATATATAGTCTTAACATCTAGACATAGTCTTTTGTGTTGTCTATGCTGGTGTGTGTTTTTCCTCTGTGGATAGAATGAGTGGTTGGCTTTTCTTTATTTCTCAAATAAGTCTTAAAGTAGAGGCAAAAGACAAAAAAAAAAAAAAAAAAAGAGCAGTAAAATAGGATATATTTTGTATTCGCATGAAGAAGGGAGAAATAGATAACTCTCACTTTTTGCTGTATTGTGCTCTTGGAAATTGTTTGAAAGCAGAACCAGTGAAAAACAAGTTGTTGTTGTCTGGGTTTTTTCCAAGCCTTCAGTTGCCTGCTTTTGCTCATAGGCTGGCAAAGTAAAATGCTGACTGAGTTTATAAATGGATCTATAGAAACTGATGAATCAGGTCCTGAAACCGAAAGATGAGTGGATGTGACTAGCAAAAAGTGAAATAGAGGTGATTTCCAAGCATCAAATGTTCGAAGTTGAAAGGCATTTGGGTTTATTTATGTTTGCTCTCAAATTGTAAACTCTGACAGGTACTTAAGAGCCTTTCTCAGAAAATGGTTTTAACAGGTCGTGTACAGTCAGTCTTAATGCTTACAGCCTAGAACTGAAGATGACCTAGCACCTTTTAAGTTAAATGCCTAGTTACTTTCATCTATGAAGGCTCTGTAAGAAATGAAGTAGTTATATACAGATATACAGTCCACAAAGTGTCATTAATTAGCACACACAAGAAGCTGGACATATTGTCTGACTCACTTTAGATGGTGTCTTCTAACAATTTTCATTCATTCACTCTTATATTTATTAAGTAACATCTGTGTGCCAAACCCTCTTCTAAGGCCTGGAATTACTGCCGTGAACAAACAGATAAAGTTCTTCTCTGATGGAGCTTGCTTTCTATTTCAGGGGCAGGAGGGGCAGGAAACAGACAAAACACATATCAGTAAAATATCAGGCAGTGGTAAGTGTTCTGCACAACATTAACATAAGGTGTTGTGAAGTTCAATGACTGCTACCAACACCAGCCTGAGGTGAGAGAAGGCCTCTATGAGAGTGTGGTATTTAATTTGAGATCTGACTGGACAAGATATCAGTCTTTTGCAGATCTGAGGAAAAAGTGTTCCAGCTATATGAAATAGCAATTGCAAAGGCCCTAAGGCCTGTAGGTTGGAGGAACAGCAATAACTGCAGTCCAGTGATTGTGAGGTATAATAGACAATGGGAAAGTGACAGGAAATAAGATCAAATAGGGGCCAGGACAGGGAGTTTCATTTTATTCTAAATGAAGTAAAGAGCCAATAGAGAGTTTAAACAGGGAGCAACAAGATCTAATTCATGTTTTCTTCTTTTTTTTTTTTTTAAATTAGAAATGGGGTCTCACTATGTTGCCCAGGCTGGTCTTGAACTCCCGGCAATCCTCCCACCTCAGCCTCCTGGAGTAGCTGGGATTACTAGTGTGAGCCACCACACTTGGCTAAATCATACATCAAAGAGATCATTCTGGCTGTTTTAAGGAGAATTCGTTGGAAAAGGCAAATGTAAAATAAAAAAAAAAGGGGCTTAAAAACTACCGCTAAACTATGCAAGAGAGTATAATAGCTTAGACTAAGGAGAAGAAGTAAAGATAGGAAAAACTGAAAGGATTCCAGGGATACTTGGTATTAGAGTTTATAGGATGTCGGGATCAGAAGACAGTGAGGCAAAGAAGGGAATAACTACCAGATAACCGGCTCAAATAATTGGGTAGATAGCAGTGGTGTTTATTGAGATGGGCAAGACCAGAAGAGCTGGTTGGGGAAAAGCCTGAAGTTTTGTTCTGATGATGTTCAATTGGAGATGGCTACTGGACAGCCATATGCAGAAGTCAGTTGGACCTACGAGTCTGGAGTTTGGGGAGACACAGACGAGAACTAGAGTGTTAGGTGTCATCAGTATATGTATGGTATTTAAAACCATTTGAGTGAATGTAATAAATGAAGAGAATACTCCCAGGGATGCTTGGCATTTGAAAGTTAAACAGAGGAGAAAGAGTGAAGGACAATAAGAATGAGCAGCCAGTGAGATACAAAGCCAGGAGGAAGATTTACTAAAAATTCATAGTTTTGCCTACTGTAAGATCTGGTGATCCTCTCCTCCCCTTTAGCTGTATTTGGGGAAACAAATAAGCAAACACAAATTCCAGAATAATTGTAAGCCTCTTGGTAATGCTAATTATCTGAATTAGCTGAACCTCACAAATAACATTTATTTGTTTCACATAGATAACTGCTGGGAGAAGGGAGAGGGAGCAGTGATGTTAGGAAATGATTTCATCTGCAATAAAAGCATAAAGAGGTATGATATCTACACATGATGAAAATATCATGTCAAAATTCATAAAGCAAAACCTATAGGAAATAAAAGAAAAAATGGCAGAAATATGTTTGTTGTGGTAGACTTTAGTTCTCCTCTCTCAGCCCATGACTGATTTATTGCCTTTGGAAATGTGAAACAATCAGGATAAAGTCTCTGGTTAATTTCTTCTTATAGCTCTTTGATCCATGCTTTGAGAATGAAAAGGTAAAGCTACATAAGGCTAGAGAAAAATGGCCAGAACACGGATCAGCATATTAAAATACTTTCATTTATTTATTTTATTCTTATTGTCTATATTTAAGCTGTACAACATGAAGTTTTGATATGGATATACAAGTTCATAGTTAAGTGATTACTATAGATCCAATGTGCTTTTAAAGTGCTCTACATGAGGCCAGGCACGGTGGCTCATGCCTGTAATCCCAACACTTTGGGAGGCTGAGGTGGGTGGATCACGAGGTCAAGAGATCGAGACCATCCTGGCCAAAATAGTGAAACCCCATCTCTACTAAAAATACAAAAATTCGCTGGACATAGTAGCACGTGCCTGTAGTCCCAGCTATTTGGGAGGCTGAGACAGGAGAATCGCTTGAATTTGGGAGGCAGGGTTTGCAGGGAGCGAAGATCGCACCACTGCACTCCAGCCTGGTGACAGAGTGAGACTCCATCTCAAAAAAAAAAAAAAAAAAAAAAGTTGCCTTATGTGCTGAAGACCAAAACCTTCTATGGAGAACAGGCATCTGAATAATTTGCTTCTATCACATTAGGTAACTATAAGCATGTATATGTATGCACTAACTAGAAACTCCATCTTCCTGGTAACTATGCCTTGTTTTGTTATGATAAAACACAACAAAACAAACAAAAACTTCCCCCAAAAAAGTCCTCTTGAAATTTAATGAAGCCTCTTACTTTGAATACCAAGTCTTGGTAACAGAGAGATTTGGGCCAATTGTCATGTAAATGACATAGAGGAACACTTCAGTTCAAAAGAAAAGATTAAAGTAGAAACATTTTCTTTTTGCTGGTCATTGCTAAGAGGAATCATATTAAACTTTAAAAACACTGAATACATAGGGATTTCTATTTCCTTTTATATTACAAGGGAGTTCTCCATTCTAGTTCCTATTGTTTGAATTGGAGAAAAAAATCAGTGACGGGGTGGAAATATTTGCTTTCTACAAGAATGCAAAAACAGGAGTGCTCTAGGAAAGGAACCAACTACAAATGTGAAAGCACTTTACAGAAAAGAATCAGGCCGTACTTGACTGGACAACATCCTTCATGTGGACTGGGATCATGTGTTTTGCTTATTGTATGTGGAACAGTATCTGACAAAGTAGATGTTCTATAAGTGGCACCAGAATGAACAAATGAATGCAACTACCATGCAGGCTGAACTGTGATAGATTTCAGTTGAAGAGAGGGACAAACTTGTAAGAGGAGATATAATTTATTTTTCTTTCTTTTTTTTTTTTTTTTTTTTTGAGACAGTCTCACTCCGTCACTTAGGCTGGAGTACAATGGCACAATCTCATCTCACTGCGACCTCTGCCTCCAGGGTTCAAGTGATTCTCCTGCCTCAACCTCTTGAGTAGCTGGGATTACAAGCGTCCACCACCACGCCCAGCTAATTTTTGTATTTTTAGTAGAGATGGGGTTTCACCATGTTGGCCAGGCTGGTCTCGAACTCCTGATCTCAGGTGATCCACCCTCCTCGGCCTCCCAAAGTGCTGGAATTATAGACGTGAGTCCGCGCCCGGCCAGGAGATCTAATTTCTTTCAGTGTCAAGTAACAATTAGGATGTACAGTTGACCCTTGAA